>NW_019744108.1:45501-104377 GCF_002891405.2 Cryptotermes secundus
AACGGAGAAGTTCATGGAGGTAGGCCTAGGCCCGCTGGGGTTGTAGTGCCAAGGAAAAAAAAAGATGTGCATGCCTGGGGATTCCATCCGACGATGCCTGTATTCTAGTGGGGGAAGAGGGTGCATGCCTTAGCCCGCGCGGCCACTGTGATCAGTGGACTAATTAAACCATTGGTATTAAATCTGGACCAGTAAGATCCTTAAGCGGACATGTGTGTTGCAAATCTGTAAAGCAGCCCTGTCCACCGCGACGCCCGTGATATATTTTTCTGGCGCCCTCCGTAAGCACATATAATTGAGCCGATTTTTAATATTAATTCAAATTTTAAGACAAGATACATTTTTGAACGTCTGACTACTGTTAAAGATTTTCATAAATTTTCCTTGAAGCATGGTACAGTATTAGACATTCCTTGAAAATTTATACCTATTTTTTCCTCCCTTGCTAAGAACACCAGAGAAACCGTCTTCCTCTCAAGATCAGGTAATTTTCCCTAGAGGTATTTTTACCCCCTCAAATAGCCGCAAGTCCCCACTGAATCGGCTTCCATGGATTTCGGATTTATGGTCAGGGTACCATAAAATTTTCTGTGATCGGCAGGGCAAACATATTCACCGACACGAACATTACTATGGGGCCTAGCTTACCTAATTTCCCAAATTACTAAACTCATCGGCAATTTGAATCAAAGTTACTTTAATCCCAACAAAGCGATGCCACAAACAATAGGAATTTATTAGAGGGTCGTACACTAATGGAAATTGGTAGTAGCTATATTTCCAATTTCGCTTTCTTCAGCTAGACATACAGTATTACTAGCAAGTCTGAGACGACCATTCAGTTCAGTTATTCAGTATTGAGGGGGTGGGTTTCCCCATGCACCGCGACTGATAGTCTATTTTACGTCCCCTTTTTAATTTCTACTGTCTCCATCCCCTACCGGTACTGCTGCTCCCTATCAGCCCCTTTCTGCCAGCGAGGTTGCACCCTCTACTTGGCAGTGGTATCTAATAGTTAGTCCCTTTCTCTCAGCGAGGTCGTCCTTCCTCTGGCAGTGGTACCTAATACTTCCCCATCTACCGGAGGCATTGGAAACTACTTGGGCGGGAAGGTTGTCTAATTTGGCTCAGAGGTCTCCTAGAGACATGAGGTGCCGTAAATCTACGACACGGGACACACGGCTTAAAGTCCCTCCCGGAGGACTTGTTCCCTGAATTTTTTCCGCCCTAAAAAATTCCACGACTTCCGCCGGGTTTGAACCCGCGTACCTTGAGTCATGAGGTGGGAACGTTACCCCTAGACTACGGAGGCCGCTTGTGACGACCATAGTTCAGTTATTATGTGTCCTTTGTTGTGACAAGTACATTCTACAAGTTATACAGTTATCAGAGTATTTTACTTATTGTGCTTCAAATTATTGAGTAAATAAGCAGTACTATTTTATATAGCTATTCTTGATACGGCTAAAAGACAAAGAAGTTATAGTTTAACAGTGAATGGGAGGAGCAGTATTGTTTTATTGAATACAGAGGAAAACCTGTGTGTTTATTGTGTAATTGTAGCGTGTCTGTTCCTAAAAAAGTAAGGTAGAGCGACATTTTTTGATTAACCACAAAAACTTCAACAATGAACTTCCTGTGAAATCTGAACTAAGAAAACAAAAGGTGAAAGACCTAAAATCTAAATTAACCTTGCAACAATGTGTGTTTACAAAGCCTATCCGGCAAAGTAGTAACGTAACAATAGCTTCTTATAAAATCTGTCATATGTTAGCTAAAAGGAAAAAAACCTTTCAGTGATGGGGAAATAGTTAAAGAAGCTATGATCAGTGCCGGCGAGTCTCTATTCGATGGTCACAAAGATAAATCTGCACTTGTATGTCTTCCATCAAAGGACTTCAGTTGTCTCACCAAACCGTTGCTAGACCAGTTGAACAGATTTCTGATAATCTGGAATCTCAACTACATCAGGATTTGCAATCGTGTGAATATTTTTCACTCCAGCTTGATGAAAGCACTGATATATCGGATGTTGCACAATTATGTGTATTTAAGGTTTTTGGCTATTTTACGGTAAAGGAAGAGTACGTCAAACTGCTGCCACTTCATGAACGTACTGGGGGAGAAGACATCTTTAATGTGTTCCTTAAATTTGTGAAAGAATGTAACTTACCACTTTCTAAACTTGTTGCTGTAACTACAGATGGGGCGCCTTCAATTGCTGGTAGGAACAATGGGTTTCTTGCTCTTTGTGCTAAGGATGAATCATTTCCCAGTGTTCTTTCTTATCACTGCATTATCCACCAGGAAGTTTATGCGCAAAGGTTTTGAAGTTCGACCATGATATGAATGTAATAACGCGTGTGGTAAATTATATCAGATCGTCTTCTACTCGTCATCGATTGTTCAGAAATCTTTTGAATGTGTCGGGCACTGAGCATGGTGACATAATTTTGCATGCAGACATAAGGTGGCTTAGTAGGGGGAAAACACTGGAACGATTTTGCTGTCTTCTGGATGAGGTCAGGGACTTTCTGAAATCATCTCCTGGCCAATATTATCAAGAACTTGATGAAATATCATGGCTACTAGATTTAGCTTTCTTGACAGATATCACCTCAAAATTAAACGAGTTAAATCTTGAATTACAAGGGAAAGTTCATAACATTTCAAGCATGATAAGTGTGGTTAATGCTTTTCAAAAGAAACTAAAGCTATGGATTGCACATTTACACAGAAATTCCCTTTCACATTTTCCGCATATGAAATCTGTCGTGGAAACCTTAAATGGCTGTGAATACGATCTTCCATCTTTTGCCCTGCATCTTGAAGCCCTTGTGACCGAATTTGGCAATAGATTTAGCCAGTTTTCAACACTTGAATCAGTGACAAAGGTTGTCAGTGATCCATTCGCTACTGCTGACGTTAGTGAACTTGAAGGGGAGGTGTGTGAAATCTTCGGAAAGTATAATCTTGAAAAATTAGAAATGGAAATTTTAAATTTCCAAGAAGATATATCTTTGAAATCCTCATTTGCAACTTGTAGCAATTTCTGGACCCTGGTGGACAGGAATAAATATCCCATGATTCATAGCATTACTCTTAAAATTTATTCTTCTTTTGGCTCAACGTATCTGTGCGAAGTCGCATTTTCATCTATGAGCGTCATCCAAAATAAGCACCGATCCTGCCTAACAGACTCACACTTAGATGATGCACTAAGAGCAGCCTGTTCCAGCTACACACCAGATTTTCGACAACTTGCAGCTAACATGCAGTGTCAAATTTCACACTAATTACATAAGATTGTAAGTAAATATAATTATATTAACAAAAGATTTAGTCAGTATTAAATTTCTAATTATTTTATTATTATTATTATTGTTGTTGTTTTATTATTATTGTTATTATTATTATTATTACAAGCATGTACCAAACCTTTTACGGTGTTACTTGATTAGTGTTTTCATTCACTACAAATATGTGTTACCTCGGCTAGCTTTAATTATTCTTATGTAATTGGTTTTAATTTATTGACTGGTTATTAATTTTATTAATTTTATGCTATCACTCACTGGTGTCTTATCTTAGTATTTAGTTACTAACAGTATTAGCAACATTCGTAATATTTCATAAATGTATGTATATATTTCAGTCTTCTTTAGATCTATGTTCACAGATTTATTTGTCGTATTTGTATTTTGTTTTAATTATTTTGTACCTTATATACTAGTGCTAACTTTGTAATTGGCCGCTGGGCTGTTAAGTTATTGCACGTAAATAAACATGAATTGAATTATTATTATTATTAGTAGTAGTAGTATAAGTAGTAGTATTAAGAAGTAGTAGAAATAGTAGTATTAAGTAGTAGTAGTAGTAGTAGTAGTAGTAGTAGTAGTAGTAGTAGTAGTAGTAGTAGTAGTAGTAGTAGCAGTAGTAGTAGTAGTAGTAGTAGTATAGTAGTAGTAGTAGTAGTAGTAGTGTGGCGCCCGCACCTCCATAGGCATCAGTGAATTGTGCCCCGACCACATAAGAACGTTGGACAGCACTGCTGTAAAGTGTTACTGGAGGACACGCGGTAACGTAGTTGGATGAGGCACTATGCTACAAGCCGGAAGGTCAGGGTTTGATTCCCGATGAGGTGGATTTTTTCAATTTACGTAATTCTTCCAGCCGCGCTATGGTGCTGGGGGTAAAGGCGGCCGGCGCATAAGGCTGACAACCTTACCGCCATCTGTGAGCCGATTATCTAGAAAATGTGGGAACCTTGACGTCTGACAACCCTATGGGCCTTCACGGCCTGTTACAAGGATAGATTTATATATATATTTTTTTTCTAATTAATATTGATAAAACCTCTGATGGTGGCCAAGGCAAGCCGAAATATATAAGATAATTTGTGTCTACAATAATTTAGTCGCATCTGAATGAATATATACTTTTCACATGTATATTATACGTTGTGGCGGAAAAAGATTCATATAATTTAGATATAAGCGCTCCCGAGATCTTAAATATTCGGTGGTGGCACGTAATTTTAAGTGTTGTTTAGTGTGGTGAGATTTTTGTTCTCTTGTTCTGCAAGCATTAGCAGTATGTTAAAGGGATCGTGAGAAGAATACACGTATATGGACTCAAGTACGAAGAAATAGCAGGGGGATTTCACAATGAGCTCTATATCATGAGCTTTTCCAGTATTACTTCTTAACTGAGCAACGTGAAATGGGTTGACACTTACCGTAGGTGGAAGACCAGAGAAATGTACACAGAAATGCAGTCGTAAAATATGAAAGGAAGACATGAAGGGATAGGAGGTTGGAGAAAACTGCATAATGAGGAGCTTCATAACTTGTACTTACTGTTAGAATGATCAAGTCAAGGAGGATGAGATGGTCACGGCATGTAGCACGAATTGGGGAGAAGAGAAATGCATGTAGGATGTTGGTTGGAAAGCCAGATGGAAAGAGACCACTGGGAAGACCAAGACGTGGATGGGTGGACAATATTAAAATGGAACGTCTGGCTCAAGATAGGGAAGAGTGGAGGGCTCTTATGAACATGGTAGTGAACCTTCGGGTTCCATAAAATGCTGGGAAATTCTTGAGTAGCTGCAGAATTGGCGGCTTCTCCAAAAGGGCTCAGTTCCATGAGGTGAATGATTGAGTGAAAGGAAGAGACCAACACTGAGACTGAAGAGCAATAAGAGAATTAGTCTACTATTAAAAATTATCTTAAAGAATGGGACGTGAGGGTGCATGTAACTCAGGACGAAATGTCAGAGCATGCGTTTCGCGGCGGGCCCCTGCAGACATGACAATAAAATTTCATGTTTCACAAAAAGGGACGGGAAATTTTTAGACTTGCTGAAAGACGATCATTTCATGTTTCACACAAAGGGGAAAGGACGGGAAATATTTAGACTTGCTGAAAGACGATCAGCTTCTGAGAAAGTGGTTTACTGAATTAGTAACATAGCCACTAAAACTAACATTTTACTTTCATCACATTGGTTGTACGGTCTAATGCGAATAACTGACTCAGGGGTTTCTGCGTCGTCTTCGTGCAACCAACATAACCAAAAAATAAAACTAAGAGGAAACAAAAACCTGATTACATTGAACATTAGAGTCCTCAGTTACTGGAACCTATTATTTTTTTTTTTAAATTCCCTTAGTGGGAGGTGGAGTCCAACTGGGTCCACTCGGCACGGTGGCCACTGATTGGCCTATTGTAGCCTGCCCCGGCTGATTATGATGATGGAGAATTTTGTGGAATGAAGATTGGCAGGGGAAACCGAAGTACTTGGAGAAAACCTGCTCCAGTACCACTTTGTCCACCACAAATCCCACTTGACCAGACCCGGAATCGAACCCGGGCCGCCGCGGTGGGAAACCAGCGACAAACAGTTTGAGCTATGGCGCTACTCGGACCTATACACATGAAGATAACCATTTAGGCCCCGAAAAATTTGGTGAAATGGTGTTCAAGAAAGGAACAACTTTTCACTTAGAAGGCGCAGAAACCCTAAATCAGATCTTCACAGTGCAACAGGAAGCTGACATATTACAGTAAGGTGAATAATTTCTTGGATCGCTGAAATGTAACGGTAAGGTGAATAATTTCTTGGATCGCTGAAATATAACGTTAAGGTGAATAATTTCTTGGATCGCTGAAATATAACGTTAAGGTGAATAATTTCTTGGATCGCTGAAATATAACGTTAAGGTGAATAATTTCTTGGATCGCTGAAATATAACGTTAAGGTGAATAATTTCTTGGATCGCTGAAATATAACGTTAAGGTGAATAATTTCTTGGATTGCTGAAATGTAACGTTAAGGTGAATAATTTCTTGGATTGCTGAAATGTAACGTTAAGGTGAATAATTTCTTGGATCGCTGAAATGTAACGTTAAGGTGAATAATTTTTTGGATTGCTGAAATATAACGTTAAGGTGAATAATTTCTTGGATCGCTGAAATGTAACGTTAAGGTGAATAATTTCTTGGATCGCTGAAATATAATGTTAAGTTGAAATATTTCTTGGATCACTGAAATATAACGTTAAAGTGAATAATTTCTTGGATCGCTGAAATATAACGTTAAGGTGAATAATTTCTTGGGTCGCTGAAATATAACGTTAAGGTGAATAATTTCTTGGATCGCTGAAATGTAACGTTAAGTTGGATAATTTCTTGGATTGCTGAATTACTGTAATCATTGACCCAAGTCCCATTCGGGACGTTATGAATCTCAATCCCTGTTTTTCTGTGTCGTGATTCCTTACGTAGGCATGGGCCAATGGAATATTTGTGAATTGATTAATCGTTTCAGAATTATATGAAGAATTCGTTATCTACTACGTGCACTCTTCTTTGCTGGACCAAGGCATGAAAATAAATATCAACAACCTGGGTTTCATAGCTAAATGAATGGCTGACCTTTGAACTAAACTGCTCATTAACTGCAGCAATAAAACACTGTTTTCCGAGCACTATAAAACCCGAGTGTGTCACTCTATAAAATCGCAGTTTTACTTCTAAAGCTTTACAATGCCATTCTGATGTCGTGTACACAATAACAAAGCTGGGGAAAAACAAAATTATCGTTTTGCTTGAGTACCACGTGACAAGGTCGTACATGCCGAGCATGCTGACCCAAGCGCTAAAGCTTCTGACATGTCTGGGAGATTCCTGGTACGAATTTAAGTTATCCTGACTGAGGTTTTTGTAGTACAGTGCGGTCGCATTTTAGTTAAGGAATCCCCTCCTGAAGACTTCTCATAATTCGAGACAAATTTTTTCTCGTAGGAATAAACGTAAAGTAAGGGGAGTGCATTTTTGGAGTTCATATAACACGAATTGGGGAGAGAAGAAATGCATATAGGATATTGGTGGGAAAGCCAGAAGAAAAGAGACCACTAGGAAGACCAAGACGTAGGTGGGTGGACACATTAAAATTAATGTTAGAGAGATAGGATGGGGTGGTATAGACTGGATTGATCTAGTTTAGGATAGGTACCAGTGGAGGGCTTTTGTGAACACGGTGATGAGTCTTAGGGTTCCATAAAATGATGGGAATTCCTTGAGAATCTGCACAAATGGCGGCTTCTCAAGAAGGGCTCAGCTCCATGAAGTTAGTTATATTAGTAGAAACGTAATCTATATATTTTCAATAGCTTCGGATGTGAAACATTCAACTGAAAAAATATACCAGCTTCATTATGTTTTCATTTTGTGACTTCTGGTGAAGGAAGCATGAAGCTGGAAGTAACTAATTGTTCATTGTAGTGATGATATGTATGGTGATGTACTGGGTTATGATTCCACAGTGTTCTAACGTGACTACAGTACGAAACATAGCGCTGCATATGCTACATACACAGATATGCACTTTTGTACAATTCGTATTATGTGTTTGTAAATAAAAGTTGTAGTATCAAGAACAAAGCAAGACTAAGGGTCGCCTTGTTCATTTCCATCGTTGTTAATATTGAAGTTATTAAAATTGCTGGATTATCGCCCATTTTCAACATACTTAGTAAGAGGTAAGAGGTAAAGTTTTCCTTGTGTTGAACTAATTAAGCACTACGCCATGAAGGCGCATGGGGAAGTGAATGTATAGATCCACATTTTCTTGACTTAGGCACTAGTTGGAGATGAATGGTCAGCTTCACGCCCTCCCTCTTTACCTATTGGAAAGGAGACTGAGTGGGCCCCGGCGCCTGTCTCGACAACGTGGAGAAGGGAACATTCTTGACACTAATGGGACTCGAACACCGACACCTTGGCCGTCCAGCCCGTAGCCAGTCGCTATGCCGACTAAGCTGTTCCGGCTCCCGAACATACTCAGTATATTTCCGAATCCAGAGAGTGAATAGAGTTTTCATTTGCTGTACAATTTTCACTTGCCTCTCCGACTTAATTTTACATTTTACATTATGAAAGAAACATTAAGCGTGAGGCAAAATTAGAATAACAAAATACAACTCCAATATTCCTCGATAACGTATTAATTTAAACGAAGAAAACCATCATTGCAACTCGTTAAAATTAAATTCATTCTCATCGATCCGAGAAATAAAACTGATATCTCGAAATAATTTTCACGCCTACATCAATTCAATAGCCTCCTTTGTACGTGCATAAAACATCAGGAATTATAAATGACTAGCGATGACACTGGATTGGTTGAGGTACTACGCTGCAAGTCGAAAGGTCGCGGGTTCAATTCCTGAAGAGGTCATTAGATTTTTCTTTCAGTTCAATTTAACCAATCCTTCCAGCCGCACTATGGGCCTGAGGTCGACTCAAACTTTAGCAGACATCCGCTATTAGCGGTACCATATAACTAGTGATGTTTCTGAAGACGTTACTGTATATATGAGACAAACTCCGTCCTAAGTGCAACAATTTTATTGTAGTTCTTTCGTCTTCATTTCTTCTACACTACATGTTTCGGCCTTAAATGGCCATCATCAGGTGTATATTCTCACGTAGCTGCTACACTGCACGTAGTTTAAAATTTAAAATCACCAGTCTTTCCAATTGTTCAGTTCTCCGTTGCTAACAGGTTTCGATATATCAGAATCCTGCCCTATGATATCTGTCAGATATATACAAAATCTTTGTTAACCTACACACGTCAATTTGATTTTCAAAAATTGGCACACGTATTAAATATAAGCAGCGGCACGCACACAGGGAGCCTACACAGAACAATACCTCAACAGTGCTGAACACAAGAAGTAGCCGCTGCAGGATTATAGAAATAGGGCGAGTACCCCTGGGAATTTTAAATTTTAAAATTCGGAAAAAATTTAAAGACATTTTTATTTTGAATTGAAGATTTTAAAAGTGCCAATTTTTGAAAATCAAATTGACGTGTGTAGGTTAACAAAGATTTTCTACATATCTGACAGATATCATAGGGGAGGATTCTGATATATCGAAACCTGTTAGCAACGGAGAACTGAACAANACGTATTAAATATAAGCAGCGGCACGCACACAGGGAGCCTACACAGAACAATACCTGAACAGTGCTGAAAACAAGAAGTAGCCGCTGCAGGATTATAGAAATAGGGCGAGTACCCCTGGGAATTTTAAATTTTAAAATTCGGAAAAAATTTAAAGACATTTTTATTATGAATTGAAGATTTTAAAAGTGCCAATTTTTGAAAATCAAATTGACGTGTGTAGGTTAACAAAGATTTTCTACATATCTGACAGATATCATAGGGGAGGATTCTGATATATCGAAACCTGTTAGCAACGGAGAACTGAACAATTGGAAAGACTGGTGATTTTAAATTTTAAACTACGTGCAGTGTAGCAGCTACGTGAGAATATACACTTGATGATGGCCATTTAAGGCCGAAACATGTAGTGTAGAAGAAAGGAAGACGAAAGAACTACAATAAAATTGTTGCACTTAGGACGGAGTTTGTCTCATATATTGTGTAGAGTGTAACAGGATGCTTAAATATAATATTGTAAACGTTACTGTACTCTTTAACAAAAGAATTTCGCAAATTTCTATACATGTATTAACTGATTTGTTTACGTTATATTTACATAGACATTCCACTGCTCTATACTGATTCAGCACAGCGAATGGGCGGTTTGGAACTGCGATGTTTACGTACACGGTGATTCTTCTACGAAAAGGAGTCGATTAGAGTCTGTCTTCCCACTGGAATAAGGACATAATTAATTTTATATTTTTGACGTCATGCTCGGCGTTGGCTACTGGCGAGATTTCCCTCGATGCGGCTGTAGTCTCAGGGGAACGAGATTATTTTTGAACCTACGTAGTTTTGAACGAGTTGTGACATTCTTAAGAGGGGGTGGATGGAGGTTTGTGAATGAGCTACAGATGCATTCGGAACAAGTCCTTTCGTTTCCAGTCACCGATATACTATCACGTATCTTAAGTTATTCATTGGACTGGAGTGTAGACGCTAATAATTTCCTGTTTCCTTGCTGAGCAAAAGAAAATTTAAGACCCGCGCCTTCCTTCATTCAAATGCATGAATCTACAGAGTGTCTCATAAGTCTGAAAATACATACATTACAAATCCTCTCTTTGTGGTAGTTGTGCGTGATATCGCTGTGTAAATATGCATGTATGGAATTATTTATGATATTTGGGAGTCAAAGTCAGAGAAAAAAATTTTCCATATTCGATACATTCGCATAATTTTCAAGAGCTGTCAAAACACCAGTATTGCATAAGGTTATAAATATATTTAAAGTCTGAATCGAATTCTTCTTCTTCTTCTTCTATTCCTGTTGCTCCCACTTGGACCAATGGGCATCCATGAAACGCTTCGTTTCACTCCAGTTTCTTAATCTAAGATAGTCGATAGGACTCGTTGGACAGCGGATAAGCCCGTCGCAAGACCGCTACCTAACACAAACACAGAATAAACTCAGATATCCGTACCTTGAGTGGGCTTCGAAACCACAATCTTATTGTTCGAGCAGGCCAAGATATTTCATTCTTTAGACCGAATGGCCCTCTTAGTCCAATAAGATCTAAAAATTGATAATTATGGAACTTGATGACATCCGTTGTGATCAATCCATCCTCAGTGTAATTTCTTGCAAGTGAGAAACTGTATAAATAGCATAAGATTTCACCCTGCTTGCACACTAAACCCATGTGGTCGGCACGCTGAAACACAGAAGATTACTGTCCACAAGCAATGGTCTCTACAGACCGAGAACAACTGTGATAATTAACTAAGAAAGAAAGAAAAGCTTACCTGCAGTCAAAGCCAGCGTCATAGTTAGAAAATTTTTACAATTTTTGCTTCTTATATCGGGAGTTTTATGTGGTTTAGGATCTTCATGTGTCCATATTCTACCGTCACTCCCTCGTGCGAATAGGTTATGGATGTTCTCAGATTATCAAAAAAAGGACACAGCCTATCTCCTTCCGCGTCCACAGTAAATTGAAGTATTAATTTGTAAGATTCGAGGTATTCACGGCGGTGACTATGAAGAATGCCATATTCTGGGATATGGCACCGTGTAGATCTAGTGTGAGCCAACGTTTCGGAGGAACATATCGCCTCCATCTTCAGGGTAGAAATTTCCGCGAGCGAGGAACCAGCGTAAGCATGTGGCTGCAGACTACTCACTCACCTGTACATTTGTGCTAATAATATTCCCTCTTACTCGATATTATTATGGACCTAAAGAGAAGGAAAACCTGAATTCTGCTTCCTTGATTTTTGGTGTGACATTTCGTATAGACCGCAGTTCATGGCCCAGATTATTTCACAGGGACTTGTAGGAGTATCTTTGATACAACTTCTTTATTAAAACCGTCACAACACAACTATATCAAGGTCAGTGCCTAGTTTGGCTCACAAATAATACTAGGCACTGACCTTGTGACGGTTTTAATACAAAAGCTGTGTATGATGACACAACAGCTGTATGAAATGAAAAGTATCTTTCATGTTCGTTTTATTCACGAACCGATTACGATGAAACTAAAATACGTTAGGAGTAGGAGTTGTTTCTTAGCTTGAAAATAAGGGATGAGTTTGGTAATTCTGACAACATCCAAATAATACAGGAACTCCTCCAAGATTTCTTCTTAAGTTTTTGTAGTTTCTTCAGAAATTCGATGCTTTAGATCAGAAGCCCTGTTGGTAAATCTAGTACTTAACGTTCGCCTTTTAATAAAACACATTAGGTTTATATCTGGATGTCACGGGGGTCATGTTGTATGGCATCTGCGACCAACACATCTTGCAGAAAAAGTTTGTATTTCATTAGAAGTGTTTTGTTAAATCAATCCATTTGCCACGTAAAAAAAAGTTCCTTTTAAATGCTCTTTCAATTGATATTATCATAAATTATATTAGGATTATTAAAAATAAAAATCAAGCATTTATTATTCTCTTACAATAATTTTGGATATGAAATTTGTGACCCCATAAAGTGAGATGAATTTTGCTTGCGATACTGGAGTCGTGTTTGTGTTTTTTGCAGCTGACCCGAGCAATTACGTGCAGGTCCCAGTTGAAATATTGCCTGTTAGCTGTGTGACTTACCTACCACTCTGTTTACATTAGGTGGAATCCTATATAGGATAACAATATACCCGAGGTGCTAATTACAAATTTAGTAACTGTGCAGGAATCGCTGAAAGCAACATAAAATTTCGTTGAACGCGAGTGTTGCCATGATAGTGTTTAAACTGTGAACGGTGTAGTGTTTGTGATTTATGTTTTTTTGCTCCATAGGTGGGTGGATTCACACAGAGATACGTAGGAGTTTTCAGTATAAAAAGTGAACTTGCCGTTATGTTTAATTAATTCAGCACCACACTATGAAGATGAATGAGGAAGTGGAGTATAACTCCACTATTTTAAACCTCGGCACCAGATGGAAGTGAATGGTCAGCTCCACGCCCCAGCCGCTTTACTGCCTTGGAAGGAGCCCCTGGTAAACACAAAATATGACTCTGGGTGTAATCCACAACCGATCTGAAAGCTATATAGTAGAGATAAATTTCCTGTCACTTCCTGGAATTGAACACTGGTCGTCCAGCTCGTAACCTGTTTCTATACCGACTGATCTATCGTGGCTACGATTTGAGTCTATAGCTTTTAAAATATTGTCACGTGTAGAGAGGTACACGTCACGAAAATAACGGGTTATAGTTCAGATGATTGGATTTAATGGCACCTTGTTACAAGCTCTGTTGATTACAGTTCACCGTTACACACGCACTAGGGTCCTCAGCCTTTACTAGTCGTATCCTGGTAACGGAATTAAAATGTATCATTGTAATTGAATCCTCTAATCACACACCAAGTCTTCACAAGCCAACTTCTTATTCTTTTACGACGAACTTTCCGTGGCTGTCTTCTACAGAGAACTCAGAGCTGACTCATAGCATAGTTCGTCTTTAAGACAACTCATTTGCACGAACCCCACGGAAAACACCGTCTTCCATTGTTGTGGATGCATATTTACAATTTCGTTGCCTGATGATAGACATCGTACAGCTCCGCGCGCCTTCCCGATACTGACCGCGTAGAAAACACAGCCTTATCTATTGTTGTTTGTATTCGTGTTTATAGGGTTGTTGCCTGGCAACGCGTTGATCAGAACCGTTACATTAAGATATACACCACATGCTTTCATTATGTTAGAATTTTAGAGACGCCAGTTGATTCTGATAATTGGTTCAAAATGTCGGTAATTTATTTTTGATATCAAGGCGGAATTTGAGGTGATAGTGGTGTTAGCAGAAGAGATTGAGAAACATGCCCGTTATTACTCAGTTCAGACATTCGTTGTCAGAACGTGCAATATCGCAGAAGGTTAGTTGCTGGCTTCTCACTTCGGCTGCTTCGGTTCTAACCGACTTCGGATCATGTGGGTTCTGTGGTGAACGCAGTGAAATTAAGGGTGTTTTCTGTCCATGATTTATTCCAACCGCCTTACAGTGCATACATTTATTCACCTTACTCTTCTCTCTTGCACTACATGTTTCAGCACAAAAGTGCCATCTTCAGGTGCTTTTCGATGTACGTCAAACTACTTCATTGCATGCCCTGCTGTCTTCATATTAAAATAACTAAAATATATATTCGTCATATATATTGATAAATATTAAATATTAAAAATATTAAAACTGTTCAGGATTTTTCATCCTTATGTCATATCTCAATACGCGAGTCACACCTATCTTCTTCTATCGGAGTACTCTTCCTACTTTCGTGTGTATATCTGTAACGTTAAATTGTTATTCATTAATATCGCGTTCCGAATTTTATTTATTACTTGTGGTATTATAATTTTTAATACCCACTGTGCTTTGTGTTGTGTCTTGCTTCTGGAACTGCGTGTGTTACACTGCTGGGCCTGCTGGGTATGTGTGTGTGTGTGTGTGAGTGCTGTCTTCGTTTTGATTGAGTTATGATGTTGTGGGGGTAGATGTGGTGGGGGTAGGTGGTGGGGTGTTATGTTGTTCTGTGTAGGTAGTGTGTAATTCGTGGTATATTGGGTTATATATTTCTTTATTTATATTATTCATATGTGTGTTTTTCTTTGTCGTTCTGTATATATGATAGTTCTCCAATGTGTTCAAGTATTGCCCCTTCCTACCCGTTGCTATGATATCCATAGTGTTTTCTATAGTACCATATGCATGTCCTGTGTTTAATATGTGTTCTGAGTATTCTGTATTGCTGTTATTGTGTCTTATGTCATGTATGTGTTCTTTATATCTTTATATATATGTTTTCTTTTCGTGTTGCGGTTTTCCCTCTGAAGTTTTATTCCATCAACTGCTCCATATTAATCATCCTATTATCGACGCTATACTCTCAACGCTCGATACTGACAACGTCGTTAAATGACAAAAGTATTATTGACGTTCTGTCCGCTCTGCAAACAATAATTTACGAGTGCATACAAACCATAATTTTGCCTATTCTCTTGTATGGTTGTGAAATGTGGCCATTATTTTGAGACAGGGCACGATTTATATGCGTCTGTTAAGAAGATTCAGTGGCACTCGGTAGCGTACTTGGTTGAGGCACTATGCTACATATCGGAAGGTCGCGGTTTCAATTCCCGATGAGGTCATTGGATTTTTCAATACGCATAATTCTTCCAGCAGCACTATGACTCTGGTATCGACTCAATCTCTGAAAGAATGAGTACCAGGAATCTTCCTGGTGGGTAAAGGGCATCTGGCGCTTAAGACTGACAACCTCGCAGCCATTTGTGAGCCAATTGTCTATACAATGTGGGAGCCTCGACGTCTCACAACTCTATGGGCCTCCATAGGTTTATGTACAATAGTGCTAATTTACACTTTATCGCATATGCAATATATACACGACAGGGCCTAAATGAGGGACATATTTATTTATTATTTCTATTAACCCATTACTCGGTACCGACTGGGTAAACACATTCCCGCGCAAGGGTACGCGCGCAACAATAGGACGCCCATTGCTAGGAAAGTGACCAGTCAACAGAACACCTTAACAATAGAGGCTGTTTTATGCGTGTCCATGCAAAGTGGTTATAAAAGAAGTGTTCAGCAGCATAAAGTAAGGTAAAGTGAAATGCAGAGCCTGAAAAACAAGGTTCTCCGCGCCATTGGCAATTTTCCAAGGCGCACACCGGTCTGCGATTTGCACATGGCATTTGAAATTCCGTACGTATATGACTATATAAAAAATTATGTAGGCAACAAGCAGAAGTCATACAAAATCATGATAATGAGAATGTTCGCAACATCGGACAAGGCGAAGCCCGACACAGAAAGTATAAGAGACCTAAACTTGGCGGCGGTCAGGCATACGGCCGTTCAAGTGACTAGACTGCCCTGGTAGCGAATACTACTACTCACAGATATAGGGCATGAGCTGCTGTACTGGGCCTAGACTGACAGAGGCCTTGTATATATTGTACATAGGAATAGGAATTAAGATTAAATTTTTAAATATATGTAAATACTGTCAATGGACTTACTAATGTGGACTATGACTGACAAATGACGGACCCGACCTCTCGTCAGAGAGGGCGCCCCAAATGGACAGGACAGTAACTTTCATATAAGGAAAAAACAAAAAGAAAAAAATCTGGTCGTGAGCCCCAGCGGGTCTCGACAACAAGACAGACAGACTGACTGACCGTCAGTCGCAATGTGACTTTGACTTTGACATAAAGTGAATTGAAGAATCGAGTTTCGAGACGCCAGCTTGCCGGGATATGAGCTTGGAATTGAACTGAGTCGAGCTTTCGGAATTGACAGCTGCAGAAAATGGCAAGAAAGAAATTAGGCTGTGAATAGAAGTAATTTGAAGTGACAGTGAGACTTTTATAAATCCGTTGGCAGGATACGACTAATGAAGACTGAGAAACCTAGTGCGTGTGTAACACTGAACTGTTAAGTGTAGAATAGCGATAGTGCTGTATTGCCTGTAGTCCCGTGTTGTGTGAATGTATAAGGTGCAATAAATCCAGTTATCAAATACAAAATCCATCTTATAAGTCACTCCTACACATCACAATATCCAGAATGGACACCTCATATGTTCGTTCCGAAAGTTCCTGTTTATCGGCAACGGTCATTTGTCACCGCCATTCCAGTTAGTTCTCAAAATGAATACCAAAGACGTAATACGCAGCAAATCAGCATCTTTTGTTCAGTTCTCACGGACAACTTACCTTAGTGATGTCCAATTAATGAATAATTCCTTGGGTATTGAAAGCAGTAGATACAGCTACATATTGTCGTGATTTAGAGGTCTACGTCACTATCGACGGGGTTTTGGTTAATTGGATTTATTGACCACTTACAGGTGTACTATGAACAACTATAACACTATCGGTATTAGCGCTATTACACAAGCTAATATTCTCAGTCTATTACAGTCTCAACTATCCGTTTTCTAACAATAGATTTTAACACAGGAACTATAACAATCTCACTGAATTACCCACTCCAAATATCACTGTACTACAGCATACATAAAGTATTCTCTTCACAGCCTGATTGCCAACTGAGCTCCAATTCACTAGCTCCCTTCTTTCATTACCATTTAAGTGGACCCAACAGAAAACACTGTTCCCAACAATTCCTCAATTGTTGCTTGCGTATCCGTTGCCGCGGAAACTTGTTTACCCAACCGTTGCCTAAAAATGGAAGTCTCCTCTGGCCCCACTATTCCGACATTCAGGCGTCATGTCATAATACGTTGCATATTTCGAATGAGAATGAAGAATTATAATATGAAGATTTAAGATAAAGTTCTTTCTCTTGTGGAGGCAGGTTAGAATGCTTCCACCGTAGCCCTGCGCGTCGTAGAAGGCGACGAAAAAGAAACCCGGCCCCTTGGTGTTATGATCGTGCCGCTCTGTCTTTGAGGGAGACATCTACAGAGACCTGGTCCTCCAGGCTGGGTTTGGACATAGGACTGCCGACTTCGCTCTGTGAAAAAAAATTGTTGTGGCGAATATACAAAGAAGGGAACACTGGATCAAACCTGTCAGAATCTTCTAAGGAAGGCCATGGTGCACAAGGGCCGTTTTGCCAATGATGATGATGATGATGCTGATGACGATTACGAATATCTAAGAGAAAGCTATGTTAGAGGATTTGCAAACAGCCTACTACTGCGTGCCAGAACGACTTAAGATATCCATGAAGTTCTGCATTTAGGATAGCTGATCCAGGATTCGAGATTGCAATGGCTCCCTCCAAAAATGCAAGTTCAGGGTACCACCGCTACAATAACCTGCTCGGTGAGGTAAAATGGCAAGATCAATTCTCACAGAGATATTGGGCTTTCGGACTTTATCCATCATCCTGGTCCTCATCTGAGGACGGAAACAGATCTAGTTTCCGAAACGTCGTGTTTTTCTTAGTTATCTTAAAAACCAGGACGATGGATAAAGTCCGAAAACCCAATATCTCTGTGTGTTATAGACCATCGTCAGAATCCTATAGTAGTTAGTTAGTTAGTTATTGGAGAGGGTGGGCTTCCCCATGCACTTAGACCAGTATTGGTCCATTGTGCTTCCCTCTATGATTTCTACCAGTCTCTATATCCTACCGGTACTGGTGCTTACAATCAGTCCCGCCCAGCCAGCGAGATCGGCCTCTACTACCTGAGTGGTATCTACAATGCTTCCCCCATCTACCAGACGTATTAGAGACTACTGTTGGGCGGGAAATGTCCGTAATTTTGCTAAGTGGCCTCCTTAGGAGACATGAGGTTCTTTTACGTGCCGTAAAGCTACGACACGGGACCCACGGCTTAAAGTCCCTCCCGGAGGACTTGTTCCTTGAATTTTTCCGCCTTTAAAAATTCGACAACCTCCGCCGGGTATTTAAACCCGCGTACTACGAGTCATGAGGTGGGAACCTTACCTCTAGACTACGGAGGCTGCTTGAATCCTACAGTAACTACTTAAGATCTATTCTGCTTGATTGATTCAAACTTGGATTCCTTAACGACCTTTTCACACCTGAATAGGTCATATAGCGTCGAATTCGAGAATGATTTTGAATAATGAACTGTATATAATGTGGACGGAAGTGACTGTGACCTACTTTAAAGCATCGAATAACATCCGTGGAGGGACCATCAAAATTAGTCATGGATTAGGTATCAGGATCGATATTCGAACCTACGACCTTCCGAATATGAAGCCAGAATACTAATCACTCAATGGTGGCCTCCGTGTTCCTCATAAAACATCCATTTTTATGTCGTTACGGTATAGGATTTTCAATTTTTAATCAAATGTAATATAACTATCGTTTATAAATATTTACTATGAATCTTCCCAGAATGTATGCTATAAATGAATACGCAACATTTATCAAAGAGCATTAATACCGAAGCAAGATGTAGCATACATTCACAATTGATTTTACGGACAAATATAATGGCTGCATAACAATGAATCAGCCTACATAATGACGTCACACTTCGTGGAAAAATACAATGCGCATGCTGCAGGCCATGTCATTGATTTGACATTAGGTGCATAGATTATTTTTAAATTAGACGAAATGAAATAGTATGAATGACTGCGCTTTTACTACAAAACCGAATTTCTACCTACTCAGAACATACATAATCATATTTCTGACAAAATCAAAATGCTGTTGCTTTTGAAGGTACATTTATACCTGTATATTCTCTTTGACACACACACACACACCAATGAAAAAAGTACAGAGCAGGATCTATATCATGTTTAAAACTGATACCCCTTCCGGAACAGGAGAGAAATGGCTGGGCATAAAGGCCTGAGCTTATTCGGTTGTGTGAAGAAAGAAGTAACAGGGAATCATAACGTTATCAGGAGCTTCATAATTTGTACTCTTGATATAATATTTTTACGGTGATTAAACCAAGGATCATCAGATGAGGGACATGAAGTATGAATGGGAAATATGATAAATAAATAAGAAAATATGTAAACAATGAAAAGACCATCTGGGAGAAGTAAACGTATATGGGAAGATGGAATTACTGTGGATCTCAGATAAGCAGAATTTGAAAATGTGGATTAGATTGAACTCGCTCAAATTATTATCCATCTTAAGATTTTACGGACACGGCAATGAACCCTTAGGTTCCACAAAGGAGCGAATTTAACGAACAGTTGAGCAATCCTTACCTTCCTGAGAAGGCTAGTGAACACTATGGAAATATCGTTGACATATACGTCAATTTCTGGGCCAGGTGAATCCAGTGCTCGTGTTTAAATTGTATTCTCAATTTCTTTTCAAAACTGTCCTCACATATTCGCTTTGTATCCCCAAGAAATTTGTTCTCTAGAAATTAGGCAACCTAACTTGCTTTACTTGCATTCTATACAGACTAATGTTGGATGATTTATTGCACACAGATGTCTCCTTTGTTTCTTTATTCTTGATCCTCATTGTAGTCAGAGCAGAATAGGAATGAAAATGTAGCTCTTTATAAGGTTATTGCCTTCCAGTCTTTGTTCCCTGTGCAATCGGATTAGATGGTTGTTTCTGATATATAAGGTTATATTCACATTGAACTGTATACGTGACGTTGCGAATCAGCAAAATGTCAACTATATAGCTGAAGAGTAATGATCTTATTCACATTAAAATTAAACACATATCATCAGTATTCTTATGACCTTACACGTTAGGCTACAGTGGGAAGAATTTCTGAAGAAAGAATCCATGAAAAGTCACTGCACGGAAAGTTGAACAGAATGATCTCCAACTTTTAGAAGAAGAATCCAAAATTAAAAATATATTCAAAATCAAACTTCTTTCTATCAGATTTTGGCCTGATATAATTTGATAAATTAAATAGTTGAGAAGAGTGACTTCACAATCTGTTTCCTTTGGAGGTTATTTAAAGAAGCGCTCGGTTTCGAACTTATATAATTAGATGGTAGGACAAGATTTCAATGATGAATTGAGAAGGATTTGGAAGGGATAGTTTGTGGCCGGATCGACATGTTCTCCCGACATAATGTAGACGGTTACTGTTAGACCAAGCTCTTCGATAAATGTGTTATTTACATGCAACTTGTATCTTAATGTTTAACATTTTGATTTATTTCGTGATCAAATTCTTTTTATTATGAAATCTCACACACAAAGCCACAAAGCTTCTGACATGTATTTGTAAGGTTCTTGGTTCGGATATTGGTCGAGATAATGTTTTCTTTTCTTGGGGTGCCTGGGTTTCTCCAACTCCTCGTGGAGCTCATAGAACTTATTTTTTCTGTTGTACAGACTTGTAAACCCACGAATCTGGCTAACATTTTATTAAAATAAAGTAAATTCACCCATCAAGATGGCGAACAGGAACAATTCGGATTTGTACTATGGAGAGGTTCGGTTGGATTTTTCCTGAAGATAGGGACAGTAGGTTCCTCCGAAACGTCAGAAAAATTCTACCAGTCTACGGCACATCCCAGAAAGAATTACCTCCCTAGGGACACCTTGAGAATGAGATATTTTCTGATCTGAATCTTACCATTAAGTTCTTCTGAAATTTCGGCACTCCTTTGCCAGACTACAAGACGACATGTTCCAGAAGAAAATCATGTATATCGCTACCCTTTCCTTCCACCAGAAGAATGAGATATAACCAGGACCCGAAGTGTAACACGTCTCATTTCTATTCAGACAATTGACAATTCCCAAAGAAATTACTTTCTTCAAAATAAGAGCAAATAATTATTGATTAAGAATTGCCTTGAATGAAGTATCAGAAATACAGAAAGAGACATGTGGAGATTATTAGTCCATACAGAACAGTGGAACAGCTTTTGACTGCTATATAATCTGAGAAGGATAAATATCAGTAACCGGTCTTGATGCAAAGTTGTGTGTATGTACATGGCACTAGAAGACAAGCATGAGAATAGCTAGCAGGTGGGTACGTAGGAAGGCTAAGTGTTCATCGGCCTGCGAAGGGCAGATCACATCAAGTACCAGAAGGCACGAGGCTTGGGTCTGCTTCCTGAATCCTGCTGAAACTGTGCCCTCTTCGTTAATTGCGGTTTCATTGATTGTCTGTGGGAGAAAAAGATGTGAATGAAAGAATATAGTAATGAAAAGATGATGAGGCCGGTCACGGTAGCTGAGCGGTCTAAGGCATGTACTGTTTTCTCTCGCTTGGAAACCGGGATCATGGGTTCGAATCCCAATCAGGGCATGGATGTTTAGTTTGTGTGTGGGGATTTTTCTGTGTTTGTGTACAGTTAGAGGCCTTGCGACGAGCTGATCACCCGCCCAAGGAGTCCTACCAATGTGTAAGATCTGGAAAAACCGAAGTGAACGGAGAAGTTCATGGAGGTAGGCCTAGGTCCACTGGGGCTGTAGTGCCAAGCGAGGGGAAAAAAAGATGATGAGAGGTGTGGAACAGCAGAAGAAACAAGGAACAATGAAGGAAACTACTGAAACACAAAAGGGAAAAGAACGAAAGATGCGATATACTGAAGTAATTAACAAGGACAAGAAATGGGGGGGGGGAATAGGAATCGGAGTTAGAAAGGAAAAACAGAAGAAGGAAACAAAGCAAATATAACATGGGCTTTAGGGTTATTATCCTCCATGTATGATGCATATATCCTTTAAGACAGTAATATTGTTGAGCTTACTATAATTGGACACATTTATGACGAGAAAAATCTAGTGACATTACAGAACAAGAAACGTGTACTTATGAGCCATGTGTGTCAGTAAGTTTGCAGTATTTGATTGTTTAGATTTTAGCATTCTGAGTTGTGTTATCCTCTACCCATTTAGTTGAATACTGGCGTTTCGGAGGAACATGCTGCATCCATCTTCACGTATCCGATCTACATGCCTACATAATCTAACCCATCTCTCACCCTACACACTTCAAGCTGAAGGTGAAGACAGTACCTTGTTCCGAAACGTCGGTATCCAGCTAAGAGATGGTATTACAGTTCAGAATGTCGCAATCTGAACAATCGATTTGGTTACATTCGTACAGGCACGGGTTCTCGAAACTACTACTTATATAGCGTGAACGGTGAAGGTCAAGTTGGAACTGTAGGTGAATCAGGAGCATCAGGAGGGCGTTTGTGGTGGGGCTCACAGGGCGCAGGACCAGGCTGTGAACTCTGCCGTCCCTTCAGTACTACTGATGCAGCGGAGCGGAGAAGCAGCGGCGTTTGTCGTGATGCACTGACACCCAGACAGCAAGCAGACATGTCGCTTACACTGCGAGTCAAATACTTCCAGCTCTCCGTCAAATGCAAGGGCGAAAAAATCACCAAGGTGGACTTCAGGGGTAAGTACAGACAGCCTAGTTGCAACTCAGAGTTCAGATCTACTTACTATATTTTCCCGGTTTCATTGATTGATTCTTTGTTATTCAATGACGCGTCTTAGCTGCAAGTTTTATGTAAATTGAATGGAAGTATCAATGCCTTCGGTGGACTAGAAAGGGTGTGATCTTGATTTACTTTGAGGAAAGCAATAATAATGCGGGAAACTTGCGATAAAAGCCGGTATTCGGATTGTGGCAAAGAATCCAGGAACTCGTGAATGTAAATTAAGGTGTCCAATGACTCTAAACTTCACGTTGTCTTGCAGGTTATTGGTCATAATTTAAAAGCCCAGTTAGAATTTGTTAGAATTAGGGAATATTCGATTCTTGAGCAATTTAGTTGACTGACCTTATAGGCTAATTAAATGCGTTATTTTAGATTTTATGGATGTGTATTTCGGTGGAAATTTTTTGTTATTTACAACTTTTAATGTTAATTGACTTCATAAATTTTATGGATTGTGCGCCTACTCCATATAAACGCCTGTTACAGATCACCATTGTCCCCTAGCACAAACCAGTTACTGGCAGTTTGAAACCTCGACCGAATTTGGTAACCAAGAGACGGATCACAGGCACAACTGGCACAATGTGCTTTTATTCTTGAGCGAATTATATTCATCTGTGTTTGTGACTGGCCTGTCTCCTCCTTGCCTTTACAGATTAGTCGACTTACTGTTTGTAAAAGGTAAAAAGGGAAAAGTTGTCCCTGTGCTTAACTAATTAAGCACTATGCCATGAAGGCGTTGGGGTGAGTGGATGTGTAGATCCACATTTTCTTGACCTCGGTAATAGCTGGAAGTGAATGGTCAGCCTCACGTCCCGGCCGCTTTACCCCCGGGGAAAGAGCCCCTGGTACCTATTGGATAGGAGGTTGGGTGAACCACAGAGCCAATCTGGACCATTATTGAAGAAAGCAGTTTTCTGGGATTTGGCACCGTGTATATGTGNCATTATTGTTTGTACCGGTCTAAAATAGTTATTTTCTATGAGCTCTTCCCTGTAGCAACACTACTAGAATTATAAAAAGAGTGCACCCCAATTTCAGTAGCTGTACATATGAGGGAGAGTCAGTAAATAGGCCACAAATGGATATAAATCATGAATCATGGGAAGCATTTATTTCTCGACATATCCTCTACCAGCGGGGGGCACGCGGTAGCGTAGTTGGTTGAGGCACTGTGCTACAAACCGAAAGGTGGCGGGTTTGATTTCCGAGGAGGTCATTTGAGTTGGATGAAATATTTTTTATTGCTAGTGGGGTGGGACTAAGTCCCTTGTACTGCGGCCACTTCTGGCCTATTGTACCAGCCCCAGATCATAGCTGAGGGTGATTGTGGAGCAATTGGTGGAATGAAGATTTGCAGGGGAAACCGAAGTCCTCGGAGAAAACCTGCCCCAGCGCCACTTTGTCCACCACAAATCCCACTTGACCGGATCCGAGATCCCGCCGCGGTGGGACCCAGGTACTGACCGCTTGAGCTTTGGCGCGGCCCAAGAAATGTGTGACGCTTCACGCTTGTTCGTGTCATCCTTGCCCAGGGACAATGCTAATCTTCTCTGTATCGTTCCAATTTTAGTGTATGTGCCGCCGAAGCGAGTACTGGATGAAACTTGTTGAAGATCTTCGAGAGTTTTGGAATCAAATTATGCCTAGGATAGCCATAATAGTCTCCAGCCTACTTTCACTCCTTGAAGGAAATGTAGGCTAATGAAATCATTATGCTCTCGAAGTGGGTAATAATAATAATAATAATAATAATAATGAGGAGCTTCATAACTTGTACTTTTCTCCAAGTATAATTAGAGTGATCAAGTCAAGGAGGATGAGTTGGACAGGTCATGCAGCATGAATGGGGCTAAAGGAATGCATATAGGATATTGGTGGGAAAGCTGGAAGGATGGAGACCATTGGGGAGACCAAGACGTAGGTGGGTGGACAATATTAAAATGGATCTCAGAGGGTAGCGTAGTTGGTTGAGGGTCTATGCTATAAGCCGGAGGTCTCGGGTTCAAGTCCCGATGAGGGCATTGGATTTTCTTTTTCAGTTGACCTCATCCTTCCAGCCACACTAGGCCCTGGGGTTTTCTCAGCCTCTAGCAGAAATGAGTATCAGTAATTAATTAATTCATTTTCCTGGGGAGAAAAGCGCGGCCGGCGCGTAAGGCTGACAACCTTACCGTCATCTTTGAGACGCTTGTCTAGATAATGTGGGACCCTCAACGTCTCACAACCCTATGGGCATTCACGGCCTGGTACAGGGATAGCTTTACTTATTTACTGAGAGAGATAGGATGGGATGGTATAGATTGGATTGATCTGGCTCAGGATAGGGACCAGTGACGGGGTCTTGTGAACACTGTAATCAGCCTTCGGGTTCCATAAAATACTGGGAAATACAGTTGGCGACTTCTCAAGAAAGGCTCGGCTCCATGAGTGAGTGATTTATAGTTCATTTAACTATATATAGCGACGAATGTCTCGTCACACTGAATGATGAATTGGAAAGGGAATAGAAGGAAGAGTCCGTGGACTAATTTAAGGCACAGTTCTGGCATTTGCTTGGAGGGATTGAGGAAACCAAGGAATTTTCAGTCGGCACAGTCGTTGCCCTGCCAAAATTTGAACTGAGCACAGTCCGATTACAAGAAGCGTTGCCGCGTTTGTTTCCTTGCTCTGCGGGTTTTATCGTTGGATTTGAAATGTTGAATTATGATATTATCAGTAAAAGATTTGTAGGAATAGAAGTCTATGTAACAGGAAAGTGGGATTTATGTAATTCTTAACAAGAAAAATTCTTTGTAGTTTGTGATACTCTGCAATATCATGACGCGGAAGGCTGTTCCGCGAATTCATGTGGTGGCAGTAACACGAGTGGTGTTCAGTACAAGACTCTGAATGTAAGCCACAGCTCAAGCGGTTAGTCGCTGGCTTCCCACCGCGGCGGCCCGGGTTCGATCCCGGGTCTGGTCAAGTGGGATTTGTGGTGAACAAAGTGGCGCTGGGGCACGTTTTCTCCGAGTACAAGTTTAAAGCAGAAAGAGATGTGTGCCTAAGTAATAATTCCTATCCAAAAATATGAAGATTGAAATCTGTAACATATTTACAGTTACAGCTAATAAAATATTTCATTCGGAAAATTATTGGGATATGTGAACATCAGATACACGAGTTCAGTACGTTAATTCGTTAGCTACATTGTATTTCATTTTTGCTTTGTATACTTGCATTATATAAATATGATATTAACAGACAAGCTTTGTGCGATTGGAAGTTTGTGTAATAAGTGAGGAGGGTTTAAGGTCCGCCCATTAGTTCTTGTTATGTGGACTAATTAATGTCACTGTGCACTCTATTAGGTTTGTGAAATTAAATTTGTGTCTACAGTAAGTTTAAATGGTGCTAATGAGATATGCAGAGATGTAAAGGACGCTAACTCGTTCTGTGAAATACATACAGTTTGTTTTGTAGGTCAGATATGTAATACGTAATTGTGTGCAACATAATCCATGTGTTCATAAATTAATCCTCAATTATTTCACTAACTTCATTGCATCCAGCTGTAATGTAGGGTGTCATTCACTCCTTGATCCCGCAATTGCGGTGACGTGTCGACACAGAGCTTCCAAACTGGGAGGACGTTTCCATAATGGTTACTGCAGTGACTTCCCAGTGGGCGCTATCCAATTAAAACATAGTGAAATGGGGCTCCCACCACACAACGTTTTAAAAGTAATTACATCTATGGTATTATACTAGAAACAAACTTTCAGCCAGAAATATTTCCACAACACTCACAACCTTTTTTTTTATTGCTAGTGAGGTGGGACTAAGCCCCTTGTACTGCGGCCACTTGTGGCCTATTGTACCAGCCCCAGATGATAGGTGAGGGTGATTGTGGAGAGGTTGGTGGAATGAAGATTGGCAGGGGAAACCGAAGTACTCGGAGAAACCCTGCCCCAGAGCCACTTTGTTCACTACAAATCCCACTTGACCAGACCCGGGCCGTCGCTGTGGGAAGCCAGCGACTAACCGCTTGAGCTATGGCGCCGCCTATACACTCACAATTTACTATCTGTATGAAGTCCAGCACTTGTAAAGGAAGGACATAGAGCAGGTCTTTACTGCAAATTTGATAATTAGTTATTCAATTTGCCAAGAAATTCACTGCCGTTATGGAACACGAAACTTCATCATCCTATAAATAAAAGCCAGTCATTATCCTTAATTAGCTGATGCCAATCCACAGCTGTATAATATTATTTAAGTTCTATCTAGTCGTGGGCATACACCTTTTTCATGCTAATCTTTCAAGAATTCTTTTACACTGAGACTGTTCTAACATAGCTAACTACTCAACTCACCTACTATATTGAGCAAAGTCACATTTAAGAAGCTCACAGTCGCTGAGCTAGTCAAAAGTTCCCAAAATTTTATGGAACGAGAAAATTCATTAAATTTTCACAAGAGTCCGCTACTAGCGCCTGAACTAAAGTAATCCACTCCTCACCCTGATGTTCTACTTTTTTATTTCCCTTCCCTCACACGAGTGCTACATGCCCCACCCATTTCACGCTTCTTGTTTTTTCTTCCCAATAATACAGGGTGGGGCGCAGAAACTTCCTTTTTTTGAAGACGCATTGTGAAGGGAGGGGAGGTCGCAGAAAAGTGGGGATAGGCTGGGAGAAAGCAGCAGTCGCGGAAGTTTCTGTCTAATACCACTCAATAGGAAACATGAGGTGGACGAGTGAGCACCGTGCATTTGCTGTCGAAGCCTATTTTTCGAACAACCATTTCTACGTGGCGGTGCAGTATGCGTTCCGTACTCACTTCGGAATTAAGCCCAGAGGCCCGGTTCGGGACCGGAAATCGATTGTTTTGTGGGTAGAGAACTTTAGGACAACCGAGAGTGTGGTGAAAAAATCATCAGGACGACAACGGACCGTTACGACACCAGAAAATGTTGAGGCAGTTCGACAGTCGATTTTGAGACCTCCAAGACGCTCCGCTCGCAAACATGCAGTCTCCCTAGACATATCCAATCATTCAATGCGCCGAATTCTTCACGAACATCTTAATTTCCATCCCTATAAGATGGTTGTTGTGCAAGAATTGTCACCATGTGATTTCCAGAACCGAATAACGGTGTGCGAAACGTTATTGGAAAATTTACCCCCTGACACACCTGTTTTCTTTAGTAATGAGGCACACTTTCACCTATCCGGATATGCCAACAAGCAGAATATGCGCTATTGGAGCGGTAACAATCCCAGAGAGCTCCATGAGAGGCCACTTCACAGTGATAAGGTGACAGTATGCTGTGCGTTGTCGAGAGTTGGAGTTATTGGCCCTTATTTTTTTGAAGAAGACAATAATGCAGTTACTGTCAATTCACAGCGGTATGTGGACAAGATTAAAAACTTTTTCGAACCAGCTCTTGAAGAATTGCATCTAGGAAATGTCTGGTTCCAACAGGATGGTGCCACGGCCCACACAGCCCGAGCGTCGATGACAGTTTTGAGGGAAAAGTTCCCCAGATGGCTCATCTCGCTTCGAGGTGACATCCCGTGGGCAGTGTACTCACCTGATCTAACGCCCTGTGATTTTTTATGGGGATACCTCAAGGCAGAGGTTTTTAAACATCGCCCCACAAACGTGCTTCAGCTGAAGAATGTTATTCGGCAGGAAGTAGCCCAAAATCCGGTGCAGACGGGAACTTCAGAAAACGGTTGCATCAGTGCATAGAGAACGGTGACCACCACCTTCAAGATATTTTGTTTAAACCTACATGATTTAAAACTTTAAAGTATGTTCTTTCATTAGCTAAACATAAATTTTGTCTATCAGCAATAATTTTTCTTTTATTCGCCTTCAAAAGAAGGAAGTTTTTGCGCTCCACTCTGTATATATTGAGAAGTAGAAATTGTGATGCACTTCATTATGAAATTTTCTTAAGCCTCCTGAAAATTCTGCCTCCATGTGTCCGCTTTTCTAACAATATTACGTGTAGTAAACAAATTATGAATCTCCTAATTATTTAATTCTCTTCGGCGACTTGTATCTGCATTTCTCGCTGATTGGTTTGTTTTTCAGCTTCAGACTTCGGCTCCGAAAAAGAAGGAACATCCTTTATCCATTAATAAGAGGCTGTGTGGTCACAGAGCTTCTCTGAACGAGAAGTCGGACAGGAACTTAAATACGATCGTCCACAACTTAGTCATTCATTTTACTGAGCGACATGTATTACTGCGTATCTAGAAATTTCAATAACTGAACTGTTTTGCAATCTCACTTTACAGTAGTTTTTATCCTGTTAGAAACTTAAAATGTAAATTTTAGAATGCCTTGAACTACACACTATTTAACCTTGCATTAAAGTTTACAAAAGGAACTTGTATTTCTGCACAAATTACAGTTGTGGTGTAGCGGTTAACCCATCCACTATTCGACAGATATCAGGTACGATTCTCTGTCCGGAAACCGGATATTCTGAGGCATTTCATATTTTCCTTTACTTCCTCAGCATAATGTTAGAGCGGAGTGAAAATTGCCTCAAATTCTTCCTTGTAAACTTATCATTCAGGGCTTCAGACTGTTCTACATTACATAGCCTGAGCAGTTAAAACTATTGCTTGAATAAACCAAGAAACAAACAAAAGATCTCCGACAGAGACTACTGAAACGGCAGAATGCTCCAAATATAGGCGACATTTAAAGAGGTCTGGAAAGGTACAATCCATAAAAGAGTACGGGGAGTTTACACTTGAGTTTCTTGAACCTAAGCGTTCTGAATCCTCCTATTTGTCCAAAATATCTCTTACAGTCAGAGTCAGAGTCAGAGTCAGAGTCACAGTCACAGTCACAGTCACAGTCACAGTCACAGTCACAGTCACAGTCACAGTCTCGTAGTCATAGTCATAGTCACAGTCACAGTCACAGTCACAGTCAGAGTTACTTTACGACTGGCGGTTTGACGTCAATCTCTTCGTCTTGGTGCCAAGCCCCTTGAGGCTCACAACAAGAGGTTTAATTTTACAATTGAAGTCTTGCGGTCATAGTCCTTACGTAACATCCTCTCTGATGAGATGGCAGGTTTGTCTCTCACGAACTTGTTTGGCCTTTGTGAAATGTATATATTACACAGGAAGCATGTTATCGAAAATTGTTCCTTGTTCATCATATACAAGTCCTCTGTCAGTCCAGGCTTTGCAGAGCAGATCACGTCTATTTTACTTTCCTTATGTTATGTTACCACCGCAACTTAATCACCTGAACAGTTGTAAGTTTGACTGCGGCCAAATATAAGCCTCTTGTATTTTCTATGTCTGGTTTCGCCTTGTCTTATGCTGCGACCATGTTCATTTTTATGATTTTGTATGACTTCTGCTCATTCACTGGTCAGTCTTCTTATTTAATGCTCGTAGTATGAATAGGGAAGTTTGAAAACCGTGTGCCGATCACAGCGGCTGCGCGGTCTGAGACATGAATTGTTTTCGTTCGATCGGACGCTGAGATCCTGGTTTCGAATCCCACCCAAAGCATGGATGTCTGTGTGCGTATTTATTCTGTGTTTGTGATATCCTGTGTGTAGGTAGCGGCCTTGAGATGGGCTGATCACTCGTTCATGGAGTCCTACCCTCTGTGTAAAAAAGATTACGTAAATGAAAAAGAGGCCAGAGATAAAAGAAAGTATTCTTGGTTACTATGGCCACTAGGATTCCTGTGACTGCTATTGGTGACTGTCATTACCATGTAATTTTTAAGTGTCGGTAGTTACTAGCAACAATTCGTGCATCCGCCATGTTATTACCCACTGTAGGAAATCAAAGATTACGAACTTGGTGTGGTCCCTAATGGGAACAATTTCATGTTAGATTTCATCTTGATCCATACAACGGATATGGAGTTGAAACATGCGGATGGACATATGAAAATGCAACACGGATTGACAGGCAGACAGTCGTGGCATTCTCGTTATGGGTTATTTCTATGCACGTCGTAGAAGGAATAATTACATAAGTAAAGAAATAAATATAAATAAATTGATTAACGATAATATTTTGAATATGATTTAAATAAGTAACGTTAGAAAATAGCAGCTTCTTTGTGTGTTCCAATAGACTTTCCTCACATAAGTAAGATGTTTCTTGTGGGTGCTGAAATAACCGATTTGGAAATGTAAATACAGGTTTAAATTTTCGCATCAGTAAACAACAGTGTTTAAGATCTTCAGAAACTGCTTTATCAGATCCAGGACAAAGAGTGTCAAAATCTGTTGCTTTCTCTCTGCTTCATAACAACAGCTACTAAAGCACTGAAAATATAGAGCTATTCTAAATTACTGTCTGGGTTTCCGTGGCCTCTAAACGGAAAACCCCTACAGTGATTAGAATCATCTGTACGCCCGTGAAATGTTGTAAGGTCATATTGCCACAGTACATGATCATGAGTAACCTTACCTCGAGGGCCAACAGAGTACGGTTTCATTTGCATTCTGTACACCTGAAGAAGGAAATAGAATCAATTTCCGAAAAGTATTAATTTTATTAAACGTGAACGAAGGAAAAATTTTAAATAGATTTAAAAGAAGATAAATGTTTTGTTTAACCGTTTACATGTTGTGATATTCATCAGAGAAACCTTCTTTGTCAAGTTGTTCTTCCTGATTTTTCCTGATATGAAACACCAACCGTACACGAATAAGGGTGAGTTTCGTGTTGCGGAAACTGTTAAAGCAAGTTCGGCAGTTTAAACAAGTTTTTGGAAGCAGCATCAAAGAGTCAACATTCTTATGGGCTTGGGAGGCATGCATGCGATAAGTGAACATTTCTTGTAATACCGGAAGAGGAAATTGTGCCAAGTCACGAGCGTCTGCTGTTATCTGCAACACTATAGCAAAAATAAACGATTTTCCGCCAGTGCATTTTGATAGTCTTTGTATAGTGTAGCAAATGCAGACATAGTGAATAAACAATCACGAGAAACTCGAAAGGCCATTCCTTCAGCATGGGGATTGGTGGCGAGGATTAATAACGTGTTACCGTACCACATTTTATATTGTGACGGGTTGCTCAAAGCGTTAACATATTGAACCAGAAAATCCCGTGTAACGCGGTCAACAATAGAACTTCGTTTATTTAGTAACGAAGGTCACAATAATCACCACAACAGAGGAACTATTGAAGACGTCACCTAGCAACGCTTACAGACACAAAAACTGAACCTTCAAAGAGGTGATCTCCATACTATTCGACCAAAACCTACCTCAGGGAGAGAATTGAGCAAAAAAAAGACAGAATAAGACAGAAGAATACAGAAGGATAAAGAAGAGAAGAACAGGGGCTAGTGCAAGATCCATACAACAGTGAAAAATTCGTTATTTAGAAGGTTTCAAATGTGTGAACTGTTGTAAAAACGTGAAATTTTTATAGAGACACCTACTAAATCCAATCAATCCAATCTAAAACTCACAATATCAGTCACACATACCCCCCTACACGTGACAATATTGTTAGATGTGGCCTTTTTTGTAGATTCTTTTTTGTAAGATCTATGTATGAAATTCTGAAAATGTTTCTTCCCATTAAGTTTAACATCCTTAATCTTCCAATCTCCTGTCTAAATACGTAAACCTAAATATAAAAGCATTAAGCAGGATGGTAAAGTGCCCAGGAGGTAGGATACTGTTCGCATTGTCTGTGCCACTTGTTTAGCGTTACAGCGTAACACTGCTGCACAGCCGTTTTATCGAGATATATTAATGTAGTTAATGTAATTAAAATGACAAAAGAGTGAATGCAACTACTGATTAAATATGTCGCTCGAGTCTTTTATTTCTAGCCGGTAGAGATAAGGAACCGATCACAGTGGCCGCACGGTCTAAGGCAAGAACCCTCTTCGCCAGCTCGAACACTGGAATCGTGGGTTCAACTCCCACTCAAAACATGGATGTCTGTGTACATTTATTCTCTGTTCGTGTTGTTCTGGGGGTACGTAGCGGCCTTGCGACGGGCTGATCCCCAGTTCAAGGAGTCCAACAGACTGTGTATAGGATTAATAAACTGAAAAAGGAGCTAAGGTCCAACAAAGCGGCCTTCGTAGTCTAGAGGTAACGTTCCCACCTCATGACTCGTAGTACGCGGGTTCAAATAGCCGGCGGAGGTAGTCGAATTTTTAAGGGCGGAAAAATTCAGGGAACAAGTCCTCCGGGAGGGACTTTAAACCGTGGGTCCCGTGTCGTAGCTTTACGGCACGTAAAAGAACCTCATACCTCCAAAGGAGGTCACTGAGCCAAAATTGCGGACGTTTGCCGCCCAACAGCAGTCACTAATACCTCCGGTAGATGGGGGAAGCATTATAGATACTTCTCAGCCAGTAGAGCCGGCCTCGCTGGCTTGGCGGGACTGATGGTAAGAACCAATACCGGTAGGATATAGAGGCTGGTAGAAATCATAGAGGGAAGCACAATGGACCACTACAGGTCTAAGTGCATGGGGAAACCCACCCTCTCTAATAACTAACTAAGTAAGGTCCAACAAAGGCTGTAGATCCATAAGAGTATAGAATGGAATAGAGGAATTCAAGTTGAGCTCTTTATTACCCCCTCCATTAAAAAAAGATTTAACTGAACTTCTCTTTAAGGATACTTTCTATATGAATAACTTCAAAGTGTAAATATGTGGGTTGCAATTTTACGTAGTATTTTCTTTTACACAGTCAGTGGTGGCACTACTACAGCATGTTTCGCAGATACGTAAATTATCAGGAACACCTACCGTTACTTCGACACGGGCTATTAATATTTAACCTTATTATAATTTAAAGAACAAGTTATGGGAAAAACTAATCGCCTACTCTCCTTTGATATGACACGGATCCCGTTATAAACGACGCGTCCAATAATTCTTCATTGCCGCGGGAACGTATCTACCGAGTCGTTGCCTAGCAACGATATGCGGGGATACACATACAGGCACACAGATTGATGAGAGGGACTTACGAAGTACGCCCTTGAAATGGGGTCACATATCATAATATACATACCAGAGTTCATAAAGACTGGTTCATGCATTCAAAATTTAAGAACCGGAAATTCACAGACAAGGATATGGAGATCACATAAGACTCTTTTGATTTTTTTTTTTAAATAAGGAAAGCAAGTCAAAAAATGTCTGAGATATTAAATTATTACAAGTATGGGGATTTCTGCTGCTACTACTAGATTTATTGTTACGAACGTAACCACCCCACCCAACCTGCATAAACATGAATTATTTATCTTGTATTTCCTCAATAATATGCACCATATCGAAACATGTTTCGTATAAAACTTGTCCTAATGGGATCTGTGTTACGATACTTCAGGGACCGCATCATAAAGGATTTATGAGGCACAGCACCTAGGCTACGGCTGGACGACTGAGATATAGTTCTTGTCCTTCGGGCTAGAAAAAGAAAATTATTTTACTTCACAGTTCCCAGATCGGCCCTGAGGCCAACCCAATATCCTGTCCAATGGGTACAGGGGTTAAAGCGGTAGGGTTATGAAGCTGGCCACTCACTTCAGTCTAGTACTGAGATTATGAATGTTTGTAGCTATACCTGCATTTCCTCCATATATCTTAATGGTGTTGTGTTTGCCCCTTCGAACAAATATACAGATGTAAGTTCACTTTTGTGTAAAATTTTGTTTCATGAACAGAAAAAAAAACTATATATATCCTTTTGAGCCTCGTGTAAAGTAGCAGATGTAATGAATTATTACGAAAAAAATATTAGTATTGATCCCACTGGGCCGCGCCATAGCTCAAGCGGTTAGTCGCTGGCTTCCCACCGCGGCGGCCCGGGTTCGATCCCGGGGTCTGGTCAAGTGGGATTTGTGAACAAAGTGGCGCTGGGGCAGGTTTTCTCCGAGTACTTCAGTTTACCCTGCCAATCTTCATTCCACCAATTGCTCCACAATCACCCTCACCTATCATCTGGGGCTGGTACAATAGGCCAGAAGTGGCCACTAGCAATAAAAGAAAATGCTACTTAACAGTGACGGAGGGTATGGTAGAATGTACCCTGCCGTGTTCTCTTGATTGACTGCAACTGAACTAAATCAGCGCAGGTTTCTAATGCAGATATAGGACCGTCTCCATGTGCATGCTTGGCAGTAAAGTTCTAGCTCGTCTTTTATAAGTAAGTAAGTAAGTAAGTAAGTAAGTAAGTAAGTAAGTAAGTAAAGCTATCCCTGTAACAGGCCATGAAGGCCCATAGGGTTGTGAGACGTTGAGGGTCCCACATTTTCTAGACAATAGGCTTAAAGGTGGAGGTAAGGTTGTCAGCCTTACGCGCCGGCCGTGCTCTACTTCCCATGAAAATTATTGTATTTAATTAATTCCTAGTACTCATTTCTGTTAGAGGCTGAGTCGACCCCAGGGCCGTAGTGCGGCTGGAAGGATTAGGTAAACTGAAACAATCCAATGACCTCATCGATATTTGGCTTGTATTATAGTGTGATTTTTTTCTTATCTCCCAATGATGGAACCTGTTCTCAGGAGTTTATAGGCTGTTCTCTACTGACCGGGGTTTCTCCAACGAGTAGGTCTATCCTGCCTGATCCACCTGAGGACGGAGACAGATGCAGTCTCCGAGACGTTGTGGTTTTTTGTCTTATATATATTCCAGACGACGGATAGCGTCAAAAATAAGCCTAATAGTTCTGCACAGCATACACCATGGTCAGAATCCTTTCAAGTCTATTACTGAAAATTATGTTAACAGATTTTGTTGAATGGCTTCAAGAGCGTAGTTTGCTAACTTCACGGAATATGAGGTCTTCAATTGTTATCATCATATCAATTGGTTGTACCAAGGATGAGCTGCACAATTATCAAGAAAAAGTAAAATTTTCCCCAATTTGGGCTGTTAATTCAACGTCCAGTTCAATAGCCATTTCGTAAAAAATTCAGATATCATCCACACATTTTTCTAACATAGTACATAACTGGTAAACTGTCCGTACATTTTTTTAATTTTTAAATTCACTTAGTGATGGGTGGAGTCCAACTAGGTCCACTCAGCACGGCGGCCACTGATTGGCCTATTGTACCTGCCCCGTGTGATTATGATGATGGAGAATTTGGTGGAATGAAGATTGGCCGGGGAAACCGAAGTACTCGGAGCAAACCTGCCCCAGCGTTACTTTGTCCACCACAAATCCCACTTGACCAGACTCAGGACCGAAACCGGGCCGCCGCGGTGAGAAGCCAGTGACTAACCGCTTGAAATATGGAGCGGCCTTACTGTCCGTACTTAGAACCCATAAAGCATGGAGGATTAGCTCATCTCCCAGTAACCAGCAGCTTCCGTATATTAGATTCTGACAAGTTTGAACAGCACAATATATTTATGATCCATTACTTTCTTTCAACGGGATATAACTACGTGTTTATAGCTTAGGGAACCGTCCGAAATGGCACGATAAAATAAACCTGTTTCATTGGCATTAGATATATCATCTGCGCAAAATTTCTGAAACAAATCTGGCAGCTTTGTTCAGCACTTACAGCACCAGCAATTCTCCTCATGCGCCTTCTTGAATTTTATCTCGATCCTGCAGTTCTATCGAGACAACCAATCATCTGCTGTATTGGAATCGTTATGACGCAGCCTCTAAGCTAATTCTTCTGACTTGATTTCCAACACTGGGCTACCGACACGTACACCTCATCCAGTTACGAAAGAGGATTACTGACTGAGCGTCTCTTCAACCTCTGGATCCTTACTTTCACGCTTCCGATTTCGGGAAGTTCTCTGTTGTCCGCGGCGCAATGTCTGTTCATCCCTCGCAGTATCTCTTGCTGCTGTACATCGCGTGCAGTTGCAGACTTCAGCACTCCAGTTATCTCCGCCAGGTGGCCATGACTGGTGTTAGGCAGTTGGTTTTCAGTTTGTTCAAGTAAGATAATTTTGTCATCTAGTGTTACATCTCTCTTAAGGCGCGTCCACATTACTCGTGCTCGTACGTCAGAAGCTTACTGCTGCCGGAAAATCAGGATCTGGAGCTAATATCTGTTGTGAAGAAATGCGAAGGCTTTGTATGCAAACCGGTTTGGGCATCCACTTCGTCAGCTCCAGATCCTGAGTTTCCCGCAGCAGTAAGCTTCTGACGCACGAGCACGAGTAATGTGGACGGGCCTTTGCGCTTTCTGTGGGAATCTAATGGTTCAAATAAAAAACAATCGCTGCACAAGCCACAGCCTACTCACAAACACTGTCACTGCAGGACTGAGAGCAACTGTAGTTATACTGATTGAGTCAGTGACTCACTGATGATATTGTAATCACAAGTGTGTCACGTGACAGCTAGTGGCCAAATTAAACGGCACGGTGTCCCAAATAATAGAAGCAAACTCCTGTTTTGTTCTCGATTTTTTGTTCCCTAGGATTCGCCCCCCAGATTAACGGCTGCCTTAATCATCCGGTGCCCTTGTACCCGGAATCTATGTCAAGTAAGATGAAAAATATGTTATGACAGAGGAAATAAGATTTCATATGGTTTAACAAGGAAAGAAAATGTAATTTTCAGGCTAAGTAAGCATCCGTGGACAGAAGCAATTGATGTGACAAGCGTGTAGATGTCTGAGGAGATGAGGATGAGAATCAGATGGCGTGAGCTGGTGGAAATGACAGGGAGAAGGGAGGTGGACATGTTCTTATGTATTTCTCCGAAGTTTTTCATGTCTGTGGCGAAACAGAGTGGAAGGAATGGAAAGGGACTGTTATTTCGGAGATGCGAGGGAGAATCAGTACATAGGACACAAATAGATATAAAACGCAAGAGACGTGATATTCGAACTTGGATAAAAAACATTATTTCTCGTCAACTCCCCCATCAATAATTTAAGCACTTTTCCCGTCACTTAACAGTGCATCAAAACCTGTAGAAAAGAGTCTTTGACTGTTAGCTCAGTCGTTTTCCTCTTGGTCGGGCATAATCTGCTACTTTCCAGCGTCATCGAGATAACTTCTCTGTCCAGTTGTAAAACGCTTTATGCAACAAGCACTTCCCAACGTAAACAGGAAATATTTCTTTATGAATATCCCTTACATTGAATCCTTTTGTCCACAGAAAACGTAGAACACAACACTGTTCTTTGGTAGCAAGCTCCTCAAGCACCGTCGCCATTTTTACTACTGAAACCAGCCTCTAAACCTGCGCATGCTCATATATTACCTAGGCTCTCATTAAGCGGGACTGCGCTGCTACCTAGTGATACACATAGAAAGCTCATTACATCAGTTACAGCTGTTTTACTCCATTTGTGACCTATTTACTGACCCTTCCTCGTATGAAACTAACACAGCTGCTGCTGGTGTGATCATTCATAAAAGAAATACGGACCCGATTCTGTTCGAACTTTGATTATATCACTGAAGCTAATTCCCTCCTTGTTTCATCAGTTAGAGCCAAGTGAATGGGAAATTTTCTTCTTTGAATGGCTGATGTTGGTGATTGGTGGAGATAGTTCCTGCGTTTATGGAGCCCGAGTGGTCATTACTGTATTTATAAAGTCCAACAGGTGGTCGAGAGTTCATTTTAACAGTGTTGGTTCGGCTATATACATCGTCTGTCACCTCCAACCATCCAATCATATGCAAATGTAGTCATTTCCATGCAACTTTCGTTGGCCCCTTCTGTTCTCAGGCGCAATAAGAAGAGGCACGATACTGTACATGCTTGAGGGGAAAACGAAGTTCATGGCATTTAGTTAAGGCCCTAATGTTAGCCAAATGGGAAGTGTTAACGTACTCAAAATTCTTGGTGCTCGCAGAGGGCGCAAACGACTGAAGCAAGCAAAGAATATTAGGTCGGCGAGACTTGTATTTCTGCTGGAGAATCTTATTCTTATTCTTCTATTACTATTGCTCCCACTTGAAGCGTCTGTGAAACGCTTCGTTTCACTTCAGTTTCTTAATTTAAGACATCCGATAGGAATCCTTGGGCGGGGGATCAGCCCGTTGCAAGGAAGCTACATAATACAAACAGAATAAAAAAAACATATATGCCTTGTGTGGGATTCGAACCCCCAATTCCAGTGTTCGAGTGGGTGAAGATATTTCATGCCTTAGACCGTGCGGTCACTGTGTTCGGCCGAGAATATCATCACATTCTTTGACATTGTGGTCTCTGATTGCAAGAGACAAGCGTGAAGCATGTAGAAAGCAAAGCTCTGCTTGCTACCTTCTTCACTCTGGTTTCTTGCTTGGCTTATTTTTCGACCCTGAAGATTTAGATTAAATGTTGGTTAACAGAAGATAGAAATATTCGTTATTGTATGATCTCTTTACAGTTCAAACATTTTCCTCAGCATTTTGTCCCCAACAGCCCGTGTGTCTGGAAAACCTTATCAAACAGAACAGTCACGGGCTCCCTTTTGTTCTATGTAAGGCAGAGAATGCTGCAAGGTGGGGAGAGTTTCCTGGTTTTTGTCAGCAGACGAGAAACTTAGCTCTGCAGTGTAATTATTAGAGACATTTCCATTTAAGTTGAGAGGACACTCCAGAGCAACCAGACTGACACTGAAGAGAGCAAGATGCACTTAATGAACTACAGTTGCGCCACAATGAAAATGAAGTGCGGCGAAACAAATTTTCCACCAGACACGCAGTTTATTCTTTTGACATTTACATCGCTCCGTTCAAGTACGCATTACAAACAAACAAACTCCGTGGTTTTAGTCCACAAGCGAACTATTCCAACCGAGTGACCGCCGCTTGTCGGAGAAATTAGTGACAACTTTAGCGGATAGATGGTGTAACGTGGTCAGCGCAACGAATCCCCACGACCGTTAATCTCGGGTTTCTAGACCGGAGCCGCTATTTCCTTGAAATGGCTCCTCAGTTGTCTTCACGAGATTAGGTGGATTCCTTTCTAGACCCACTGCTTCTCAGAAAATCTGGTAGCGCCGGGAACCGAGCCCAGACCTATGGATCTGTAGCCAGAAACTCTGACCACTAGACCACAAATGCTGTCTCAAGTACGTATTACACTGTGTGTAACCATCCTGGTGGTATTATGAAGCCCCAAAACTGGCACTAATAGTGGGAGAACCACCACAAAGTAATTTATCTACTAAAAGGTTATATACTATGATGAGGCCTCTCCAACCTCCTTCCCTTTGCGTCTTGTTCCGTCCCCTCAGCTGCCATTTTTGTAATTACCGTTAGGTACGCAATATTTCACTCCCGCAATGACACGATGGACTGCAATAACTCAGTCGATATAGCTACCGATTACGTAGTGGACGGCCGGGGTTCGATTCCCGGCATGTGCAAGAGATTTCTCTCTACTCTAGAGAGTCTACTACGGCTCTGGGACCCACCCAGCCTCAAATAAGTAACGCGGACTCTTTCCCCGGTGGTAAAGCGGCCGGAGTGTGAAGATTATCACTCATCTCCAGCTAGAGCCGAGGTCAAAATTTCTTTCCCTCATACATCTTCATGGCGTGGTGCTTAATTAATGGAGCACGGGGAGAATATTATCTTGGCTTACCAGGATATCAAAAGCCAGGCTATGCTCAAAAGTGCAAGGTACGTGTATGTGGCTAGCCCCTTCCTGTATTAACACTCTCCAGAATGAAATCATAAGGAGTTATCGGACAGTGTTCCTTCATCCTCCATTGGAGGAAAGAAGTCTAGTACAAGAGGAAGTTTCTGTAAAAATGTTAACTACAAATATACCGGGCAGGGTGGTTCTGCTGTAACGCTTTATTTTAGAGGATCTCGGTGACATATGTTGTGGGTTGCCGGCTGTCTGAAGTTACTCGTTTCTTTAGCCTTCCCAGACGGATATCATATTGCTATCTACGGCTTCGGGATAGCTCATTGGTGTAGGAATGGGCTAAGGTGTGGACAGGTTAGGTTCGATTCTCGGCATGGCAAGTTTTTCTCTTTTCCACAGCGTCCAAATCGAGTTTGAGGTCCACTCGGCTTCCTATCAAATGAGTACTGTGGGTTATGTCCTCTGGGGTAAAGTTGCCACGGTGTGAAGCTCACCACTCAGCTCCATAGTGTAGAGGTAAAAAATGGTGGAGCTATACCTCCACTCTCCCGTCTGTTAATTGCATACTGCTTAATTAAGCACAGGGACAACTTTACTTTTATCATTATTACCACTACACCCTTCACCATTATCTCGTGTTTATCATTTGTAATCTCATTTCTCGGTGATTCGAAAGGGTTCGGACGATGGTGTATAACTCTCAGAATTACTTGGTTTTTGGACTTTTCCCATCGTCACCCGAGGAGGGAAACAGATGCAGTTTCCGAAAAGTTGTGTTTTCTAGTTTCTATAGTACAGGACGGTGGAGAGGGTCCAAAAGCCTAGTAATTCTTAATGTCTTTTCTCGTTGTATACCTCACAATAACTAAAGCTGAAAACTATTTTTGAATAAGGTTATAATAGCGAGTGGCTCATTGGCCCACCGAGAGCGGAAGGGGAAGGACAAATGGAGGGATGCACCCTTCCATATGGTGCTTATTTCATCAAACGCTGTAATAAAAATGGATTTATGGCAACAGGCGTTTAAAAATATATTTGTAACAATATATAAACATCACGGTCAACAAAGTAAATGAAATAGATTAGAATATTATGTAATGGGTTACATATTTACGCACTTTTCTTTGTTATTGTTTAACAAGGATTTCGCAACAGAGTCCTTGCCAGCAGACTTACTGTTTAAGGGTTGGCCGACCGCGGTATAATTCCTTGCAGTGACTAAGGTTTTTCTCCTTAATATAAGTCTAAAACTGGGCCTGCAGCACTATGCAGTGGGCACCGAATGCTTTTATTCGGGTTTAAAATGATCTGGGCATGAATCCGTCTCCCATCTCTAACTAATTTCAAGATTACAAATTACTTTGACATATTCTAGGAGATGTACCTTCATGGAGTGGCCCTCAGACACAGAGGTGCTTTATTACATGGTTCTGTGGGTGTCCTCTACGCTTCAGAAAGAAAACGGAAGTTGTATATTTCCTTAATATCAGATTTAAGAATCGCATTCTGGATTCCTCTCTTGGTATCGAAGCCAGGATCACGCACCCATGTTGAGGACATCCCTTCAGTCGTCATTCGAACAGAAGAAACGATCGATCTTTAGCATTTCGGCGTATAGCGTAGTATTGAAAATTTTACGTAACAATACTTACGTATAATCTATGAGGGAAGCTTACTGGGAAATCAATGGATTTCATGGAAATTGCGTCAAATCGAAAACACGCAAGTCAAATGACAACATAGCGACTCTCTTAGTCGAATTATGCTTGTCAATTACAGTTATTCCCGGGGGAAATAAGTATGAATCATTTTGAAGTTAGATTTCTCTCTTTTTTTTTTAATTCGCATAGTGGGGATTGGAGTCAAGTTGGGTCCACTCGGCATTGCGGCCACTGATTGGCCTATTGATTAGGCCGGTTGATTATGATGCTGGAGACTTTTTTGGTGGAATGAAGATTGGCAGGGAATAACGAAATACTCGGAGAAAACTTACCCCAGCGCCACTTTGTCCACCATAAATCCCACTTGACCAGACTCGGGTTTGAACCCGGGCCGCCGCGATGGGAAGCCAGACCCCGAATAGGTCAATTGGTTTCCTGTTTGACCGAATTGACCCTTTACTGTGATAAATTTGTCCCTGTGTTTCTTTAATTAAGCACCACGCCATGAATACTTGTGGGGGAGTGGAGGTATAGCTCCATCTTTCTTGATCTCGGCACTTGATGGAGGTGAGTGCTTGGCTTCTTGACTCGGCCACTTTACCCACAGGTTCAGAAGCATTGGCAACCATTGGAGCCGACATGAATACCTTTCAGAAGATGAAATTTCTTGCCTCTCTCGTTAATGAAACTCCTGTTCCTCGGTAGTCCCATCTGTAGCCAGTCGCTGTACTGACTGAGCTATCCCTGCTCATACCAAGAAGGCTGGTACGCAATATAAAACAGAGGCGTCATTACTTTCTATACCCTCCGTTGAATATGTAAAGAACACAGAGGAAAATGATTTATGGTCCTGTGCGTTGACATGTGCCATACCAATAGCTTTGTTGCAGCAATTTGCATCTGCAGTACATTAGCATCTAGGTGTATGAAATATGCAAAATACTAAGGATCGCATTCGTACAATATGTTTACTCTAGGGGAGTATAATTTCCATTTGTCTTTCTGTTTTCGAAGGAGGAAACATTTTTATCTTCGTATCTCAGACGGTCGAGGACTTCAAGGCAATCTGACACTACTGATACAAAGTCTGTATGAACTACCGTGCTAGAATCGGAAAAAAAAACCGTAATAATTTTCTTGATTTTTATTTGCTCTTTTGTGCTTTCTTCTGCGTTGGAGATTGTGGCGTGCACCATTCTTCAATCTGCTTCATGATTTCAGGGTCGTATCCGAAAATCCTAATTTCGTCACCTTGTATGACCCAAGTAAGAAAATGTGGTTCGGTTTCGATCCTTTCAAGCATTTCTGCCGACATTTTGCTTCGACTTGAGTTTGATCGTTGTTTCACACTTTTTGGAAGCATTTTTGAGCGCATTTTTCTCATGTTCATGTTTTGTGTAACAATTTGGTAGGCCGTACATTCATTAACATTAAGTTTATCGGCGATCCTTCTAATTATCAAACGTCAATCTTGACGAATGAAAGCCCTCACACGCTAGACGATTGTGCTTGTTCCCACAGAGGCGGGCGGAGCGCTCAGATCACTGTTCATTTTCCACCGTTTCTCGCCCATTTATAAAGTCTTTGTGCCACCGAAACAATTGAGCATGTGATATAGAATCATTATCAAACGCATTCTGAATCTTTTCATAGTTATCGGTAGCGTCCTTCCCAACTTGACATAAAATTGCGTAACATTGTTCGAATTTCTTTTTCTCCATTTTTGTGACGCTGTAACAAAACATACATCTACACGAACCACAACAGAACCACAGGTATTCACTCTAGCAAGTTCAGTCTTGGACTGAAGGTAGAGATGGGATGTAGCTATCATCTCGTGTTGGCCACGATGCAGCAGTTTTGCCAGATCTCGCACTGCATAATAATCTCTTTACTTTGTTAAAGCACCATGTGCCACATCTTTCAGGGACCCCCCAAAATAAAAGTCGATGGACCTCAAATCAAGAGAGCGTGAGGAATACTCAACACTGCCTCTTCTTCATATTCTTTGACCTCGTAAACTTTTATCAAGATCGATTCTGACGCCTCGATGTTCGGGTTGTGGTGCGCCATGTTGTTGAATGTAAAGTGGCTCATTCTCATTGAGCTGATGAATGGCAGGTAACATTAATGTCCAAAGCATGTTGAGGGGGGGAGGTGGGACACGTTGATTTGCAAGGCCTCCAAGATCCTTGCTTATGCACATCATGCACTGTACCAGCGGCCTCAAAGTTTCCACGAATGTGTCCTGTTGTTAATTGTGATAAAAATAAAATAAAGCTATCCCTGTACTAGGCCGTGAAGGCCCATAGGGTTGTGAGACGTTGAGGGTCCCACATTATCTAGACAATCAGCTCAAAGATGGCGATGAAGTTCGTCAGCCTTACGCCCCGATCGCTCTTTACTCTCCAGGAAAATTATTTAATGAATTCCTGGTACTCATTTCTGTTAGAGGCTGAGTAAACTCCAGGGTCTAGTGCGGCTGGAAGGATTAGGTCAATTGAAAAAATCCAAAGACCTCATCGGGACTTGAACCCGCGACTTTCCGGCGTGTAGCGTAGTGCCTCAGCCACTGCGCTACCGTTGTGATGGAGGTTCCATTGAAGGTTCACGCCGCCACTGTTTTTGTACTTCGCACAAATATTCAAACTTTCAGTACCACTTAAAATTATCTCGCGTTGCTCGAACGACAACCGTTCCCCAGCCATTATCTCTGACTCTCTGCAATCACCTGCTCACGTTGGTTCCTCGCTCGCGAAATTTTCTGCCCTGAAGCTGGAGGCGATAAGTTCCTCCGAAACGTCGGTTCACACAAGATCTACACGGCGCCACATCCCAGAAGACAGCATTTTTTAGTCACAGCTGTATAACCCCCAAATCTTACATAGTCGATAAGTATTTATTAGTTAGATATCTTGGACACATTTATGGAGAGGTAAATTTGTTCCCTCTGAGAGAATTTTTCTTCGAATAATATAACACTGCAGTGGCTGTACATATAGATCTCAGCACACACGTCTTCTTTTAGTTTCCAATTCATTATAATAATAACATTTTAGAACATTCATTTTAAACTCCTTGTTAAACTTCTTCGAAAACGTTGTAGTTGCTTAACGATATTTTCGGCCTTTGTTGAAACAAAGGGTTCACTCCGTGCTCAAAGAATTCCACAATAAGACTATCACATTCAGGGAGTTGTATCCAGTGGACATTGCCAGGCCGAATTTAACATAATCATACCATATATCCCTACGTTACAGCTTGCTTGATTTTGCAACCAAGGTGTTTATTATGTATTTCTCATTTCCTCCAAGCGTGCTACATGCAATGCCCTGATTCTATTGGGACTGGACTCGGGCTTCCTGAACACCAGCTAGACACTGTCTTGCGGCAACAGCGGCGCCTGCGCACTGGGTGAAATATCCCGTCTTCATATTTATACTGTATTCCGGGTAAAAGAATTTCACTTGGATATTTTTTAATTTCTTATACGTAACGGTTGTGTGTACCAGTGTAGCCTAAACTGAGAGCTAATCTAATTCAGAACTTATCTCTAATCCATTTAAATTTAAATCTTTATTTTTGTTAATTGAATCCTCTGTCATCGCCTGTTATCGGTCTTCATTTAGTAAACGTAAGCCCACAAGAGATACAAAATCTAGGGCACATATTTTAGTTTGAATGACTATACTTGCAAGTGCTTAACGTACTTTCTTTATTCTAAAAGTGACACCTTTATGGTATCAGGGAGCCGGGATAGCGCAGTCGGTATAGCGGTTGGTTACGAGGTGGACAACCGAGAGATCGGAGTTCGAGTCCCTGTAGGGTCAAGAATTTTCTCTTCTCCACATCGTCCAGACCGGCTCTGGAGTCCAGCCAACCTCCTATCCAATGAGTACAGGAGGCTCTTTCCTCAGGGATAAAGCTGCCGGGGCATGAAGCTGACCACTCAACTCCAACTAGTGCCAAGGTCAAGTAGTGTGGATTTATCCACTTCTACATACGCTTTGATGGCGTAGTGGTTAATTAGTAAAGCACAGGGACAACTTTTTCTTTACCTTTAGTTTTATGTTATCATCATGTTCCTCTGTGCGTGTGAATTTTTGTGAGTTCTTCCTTCCCCGTGTGTTTCTCCTCTAATCAATTTTCAGCCAATAGAAGGATTTTATTAAACGTTATAAAAATATATCACTTGGGGCCATTCTACTTCCGTACTTCTCAAACTCTCAGGCAAAACACCGGAGAAGCAACGTTAATTTTCAAAACCGGTGCGACTCCTGGGTATTACATATAAAATCCCCAAAATTAATATAGTCTGATAGATCCGTGACGTTATTTTATTTCGCTTGATTATGGTAACTACAAAGCTCTGTAATTTGGCCTAAGAAAATGTGTATGAAGTGTTAACAAAACTACGGTTTTCATATTAATCAGTTCTCTTTATACATATTGAAAGGTACAAACTAACAACTGTTCAAAGCTGCGAGGTTTTGTCTGACTAATATTTTGTAGTGGGAATTGATAATTGCTGAAATTATGTGCATAAATTTGCTCTTGCAGAAGTTCATTGTCTCGAAATTGTCAGACATAACCTCAGTTGCTCGTCCTGATCACAATGTCGAGAATATGAGGCATTGGTAACCTTCTTGTGCCTTCGGATGGCCATTAAATTCGCATAGTGGCGTGTGGAGTCCAACTGGGTCCACTCGGCACGGCGGCCACTGATTGGCCTATTGTAGCCTGCCCCGGGTGATTATGATGATGGAGAATTTGGTGGAATGAAGATTGGCAGGGGAAACCGAAGTACTCGGAGAAAAGCCGCCCCAGCGCCACTTTGTTCACCAGAAATCCCACTTGACCAGCCCAGGGATCGAACCCGGGCCGCCGCAGTGGGAAGCCAGCGACTAACCGCCTGAGCTATGGTGCGGCCATATCGGATGGCCATTACTGAGTGCTGGATGTACAAGTTCGGATATAAATGCATACAATGATAATTCTGAAAAGTTGACTGTCTTTGGTTTAAATGTGTCGGAATTCACAAGATTTACAGGTAAAGATTTTATTGCACGTGAAATGCGCACTTCGACTACTTTCATCCGAGAAAGTGGTCTCACAGAAAAATATTTGACCATTTACGTTCGAAGTAAAGACAGGAAAGTCTGTGTGTCACGTTATTCTTATCCAAGTTTAACAAGAAATTGAATTATATCGACAAGATTTATTAGAACCACTCACGCAAATTTGTATAGGTATTCCAGAATTTCATGCATACACACAGACTGGCTGAAAGAGGCAACTCTGATAGGCGCTTCACAGAGCTGGGAACATGCCCAAGAAATAGGCTTAGGAAATCAGCATTTTGCTTCTGGGTCCACATCTTTGAGACTTTGAATCAGTTGATGGGTCGTCACAAAATTTTCGTGTGAAAGTTATGCCATTAGTAGTTACTCCAACCTCGTGAATATCATCTTCCTTCAACCTATAACAGCAACATGCATCAGAATTTATCTTCTAAGGAAGAAATTTCTCCTTTTCTTTCTCGGCTACAGCAGTATCCATGTTAAGTGGGTGTAACCGTTCATTCTGATTGGAGGCTGTTGTGTGTTAATTAAATCTGTATTAAGTTAAGATTACAAAATTACAAACAAAGAGATCCGGCAGATAGCCAGCTCTTACACGCAGAAGGGACATAGTTCAAGTTTTGCTATGTGGACAGGAAGTAATATCTGGTACTTTCCTGGAATTCTGGCAGTTTCAGCAAAGTCGGAAAGTCCTCGAGAATTTAAGAGCTGACTGCTTGGGACAGCTATAACTTAAAAGTGGGACGGCCGGAGCCTCATACCCTGATCGTAATGCATCAAGGGGCTGTCAACCTTAGCGTCAGCTCAGCATCTGCCAGAATCACATAGCAAAGCAACATGATTGGAAATTCAAAATTTATGGAACCTCCTAGTTTGAAACTTTAACCAATGGCAAAAGTGGAGGAGTGGATTTCTCTTAGAGTCTGGGGTTCGTGGACCTCAGTATTCAGAGAGAGTGCATTCCACCTCAAGGAGTCTTCATCCAACTTTCGGCAAAGTCGGACACAAAATTACAACTATGTCCCTTCCGTAAAAGTATTATAAATAAAGTTCTAAACAAGTACTACTAATAGATTCATTTGTATTCAGTAAGCTAATAAGCTGGAGGGAATTAAATGATTACTAAGTGCAACGGTCTAAAGAGGTGTGTGTGATTGTAGTGAAAGATTCTTCCTGCCCTGCCCGAGCCAGACCCGTATAAGACCTGGGATATGAACTCAGCTCTACAAATTACCGAACAGAACCCAGATACTCCCGTCTGTACCTGCTCTCGCGTACCAGCTACAACAATCACAATTCTCCTCCCTTCCCACCTAACTTCTCGACATCCGCGAGAAGAGGGAGGACGGTGATAAGTGGAGCACAACGTAGGATCAAGGAGGACGGCAACAGCGTGGCGCCCAATGTAAAGGGCCCAAAGAAGTGAGCGGTAAGATGGGATATTTGTCATAATGGCACGGTGCGTCCTCGGATTACGCGTGCAGGCGATGAACTCCAGTTACGCAGAATAGTTGTTAATGTTTTGAATAAGTAGTGCCAGACAGGTGGAAATCTATGGTCTTGAAACATGGGGTATGGGCATGGGGTTACAACCCCTTAACCTACGTTCACCTTACGTATATATTGCAGATCATCAGAAGTTTATTATTTATATGCCATATGTTCGTCTGTATGAAGTCTTTGCTTTGGGTGTACATTATATATTATCCAGGATCTGCGCTTTACAAAGCTGGAAACAACTGTATGAAGTCCTTCAGGATAAATGTACAAAACCGGAAACAAACATTCTTTCTCTTTGCAGGATCTCAGGTCCTCACAGCGGTGGTTACGAAGAAGTGTCTTCTGGGATATAAAATCATACAGTCCGTGGAAAGTCAACCGGTATTTCAGTGTCGAATAATCCGAGCAAGATTCCAGTGTGAAAACAGCTAAAGACGGAGGCGATATGTTCCTCCGAAACGTCGGTTGACTTTCAACGGATTTCACGGGGTTATGTCACAGAAGACAGTACTCTTCATGCATTCTCTTGTCGATACATCGACTGGTGAACCACCCTCACTGACTGCATCTTTCTTGTTTCCCCCAGGTGTGTCGCATTACTCACGTGTCCTCGAGGATCCTGGAGATCTTATTGACGTGGACCAGGTAAGTACTCAGCCCATAATGGATCTCTTCCGTGTGACTGGTGGAATTTGCGTAATGAGGAGCTCGTGACTTGTACTCGTCAAATAAAAGTTAGACGATATGGGCAGGGGATGTAGCAGGCATGGGTGAGAAGAGGACTGCGTGCGTGGTTTAGGTGGGAAAATCAGAAGTAACGGGACCTGAAGAAATATATAAACATAGAGAGGAGGGTAATATTAATATGAAGATTGCCGTCTTCTGGGATGTGGCACCGTGTAGATATTGTGTAACCCGACGTTTCGGAGGAAAGTATTGCCACCATCTTCAGGGTACAACAAAAAATCCGCGAACGAGGAACCAGCGATCTGGAGCTATCTGCTCACTCTGGTTCCTCGCTCGCGGATTTTTTGTACCCTGAAGATGGAGGCGATACGTTCATCCGAAACGTCGATTTACACAATATCTACATGGCACCACATCCAAGAAAACGGCATTATTCATAGTCACAGCCACGAAAATCTCAAATCCTACAATATTAATACGGTTCTTAGAAAAACAGGCTGGAGATTCTGGACTGAATTCATCTGGCTCAGGCCAGAGGCCAGTGGCGGGCTGTTAACACGGTAATAAAATTTCGAGTCCCATAAAATTGTCATAGAGTGCTAGAGTTGTTGTCTTCTCAAATGATACTCGGCTCCACGAAGTTAATTAGTTAGTTATGGCTGACGGAATTGTGTCCTCCCAGGAACTTGTCGCGCGTAAGAATATTTACGGAGTATTTTCAGAATTAGCTGAGGGGAGTCTGTCACGCAGAAGCGAAGCCGAAGATCTCCTCACCTGAACTTCAGTTTCGAAGGAGCTTAGTGGTTCACATATGGGGTCCGACAATGCGTGCGTCTGTCTTGTTGGATGTGAAACATTTATTCAGTCTTTCCCTAACATGCATGAGTAGACTTCGGGCGTTCAGACAGAGATCAGCTTTTCCGGAAGGGATAAAGCATCATGACTTGGAGGTGTGGAAGAGGGTAGAGATAGCGCTTGTTCACCTCCGCACTAAATGGAGACGAATGGTTTGAATCTCCCTCTGGGCTCTTTTTCCTCCACCTGTATAAAGAAATCTAAATGACATGGAAAGGAAATCCTTGTTTCTGACAGGATCTGCCTTCCGGTCATCCAACACACAGCCAGTCTCTGTCCTGAAAGAATATAGTAAAATTATATCATAAATGCAAATTTTATTCATACACAAATAATTATGCTACATTGCAGTGTCATTACAGTGCTACACAACGAACACGGGAATAAGTGTCTGCCTCAAACAATTCGTCTCTGTTAGACTTTCATTTCAGGGGCAACAATTTCCTAGGCTTCGCTGCATAGGAATTGTTAGCCGTTGACTAGTGATGGATGTCTTGTAGTTCGGCTTTCAGGCAGTACGTCACAATATGTATAAGGCACATGAGATTTCATTATCGTTATGTTATGCTTACAGGCAAATTTATTTCACTGTAAATTGCGGTAATTATGAAAATATTTGTATCCAGAGCGTTGGCTCTCTCAAAGCAGTCATTGGTTATCCTATCCTTCATATGCTGTAATGATTCATTGTTAAATAGTTATGAGAATACCATCTATTCAGCTGACACCTGGGGTCGTTCCCCAGGCGACATAGACTTGCAGTTGATCATTAATCTCCATTTAGTGCCGTGGTTAAGAATTGTGAAGCTGTACTTAACTCTGCCATAAATCTTCATGGCTCGCTGCTTAATTAATTAAGCCCAGCGATAAATATGTCTTTTTTACTTTACCATATAAAAGTACCGAATTTTTGCTGTATTGTGTACAACGATTTCCTATTTCTTTTCTCTTCCTCAGGTGCACTATTTATGGATCCAATTATTATCTAGTTTCGTATAAGATAAAAGAGTCAAGCAATGAACCAACATAAAGCAGACAGCAAGCGTAGTTCTGCTTGCTACTTGCTTTGCTGTTTTATTGTGTAACTTACTATTTCACCCTGAAGATGGAACAGATATATTCGTCACAAAAGACGGACTTTATCTCAAGAACATGGCGTTACAACCCCAAAGACCGTATTCTTCGAGAACTTTTTCATTTTTGGTTTAGCTCCAATTTCAAAGGCACAGATTGTGCAGATCAGAATGTTAGGATGATTAGCGAATGATGAATTGAAAATGAGATGGAAGGAAGCGGTCGTGGCCTAGCGGCACTTGATAGAAGGGACTATGGAATTCACGAGAAACCGCTGCCAGAATAACTGGTCACGGAGCCGAGATTTGAGCTAGGCAACACCAGAATAAGAAGCATGAGTGGAACCCACTCGGTCGCTGCATTCGATAAGGAAGATCATACACACGTAGTTTGTGTGACTTTTGTCCTTTTCAAGACTAAGATTGACATTTATAAAAGCACAGAGACAACTAAAGAGACAGACAGTGTGTGCAATTTTTAATGGTTAAATTGTAAACTAAGGAGCGCCGTTGTAATATTTCTCCGGACTGCTGTTGCACACACTTCGCTGCAAGCGAGTGTATCTTTAACGAGGAACAGTGTTTTTCTGGCAACAGTACACCTCACGCCACTGTAATTTGTAAGTTACAACCAGCTCATAACCTATTCATATGACCCATATTACATAATTATAGGGCTGTCATTTCATTTTCTCAAGAAGCACCTATGTATATCTTCACTGATCTTAGTATTACTGCCCAGGATGCAAATCATCGTATTTGCCCTTTCAATCCTGAGATTTTTGGTTAGGAAAACTGTACTTTATCTTATATTATGATAAATAATAAATTAAGCCATCAAGACAAATTTAAAGTCTCAAATGATCTCAGAATAGATTTATTTCCATTTGTAATATTAAGGTAAATATTCGATTACTTGTGTTAGAGCGCTACACCTCAAACCTGCCATGGACTCTTTCTCAGCTGCAGAAATTAAGAAATGAAGATGATAGTGAATAGTTTGTAGGAGCCACCCACAAAGAAACAAGCGCTGGCTGATCAGTGGGGACCACGGCATCTCCAACGCCCATTGGTTCGCGCGTGGTTTGCCAAAACGTGTGAAGATACGGACCTCCGACACGCTAGCTGTCAATCACCGTCTAGGAAATATCCGATGTTACGCAACGGCCCAGTAATCAGGTTTCCGTGGAAACGGATTGATACGAAACAAACGGGACTGTAGAAGCCGGCGATTCCTTTCAGGTCAGAGCCTGAGTTACAGAACGTGGACCAACCGAAGGCAAAAACACACTGTGAAGGCAGTACAGAAGCGGAGAAATTTCCACTGTTCAAACAATTACTAATCAACGACTAACGAAGGCACAGCAGACTCGAAAATTGAGAGTATGTTGTAGACATCGCAAGAAACCCGTTCATATATTTATTCTAGCAACAATAAATATTTGTTATATAATTTTACTACGTGATCGTCCCTTCAAGTACCGACAGTCCCACAGGTTAGTAGATGAGAATTTTTCAGTTACTATCTTACCATTCGTTTAAAAAACAAGAAAGCGACAGTTGAAAGTGTCAGGGTAGCCGACAACAATATGAGAATCAGATCACATACTTCATGACAGAATTCAGGATCCTTGCCCTTATATTAACCTACTCTGTCTTCAGTTATTGATTTCTGCGTTATTTAATGACGCTGTCTCAACTGTACAGATTATATAGCGTTTAACAAGAAGGGAAGCTACCATGATATATTAATAATCAAGAATTCTGAAAGAGTAGGCCGTAGTACATTTGAAGGCATTGTCCAGATATTTATCTGAAGAGATTGAGGGAAACAGCGGAGTGTCAGTCAAAACATAGAACATGTTCCCAGTATTAGATCAGAGAGTTACTGGTATACTGAGCGTCTCTGACCTTCTTAGTCCTTCTATCGTTTCTGTGCTCGGGGCAGTAACAAAACATTTTCGGTCTAGAAACTTGGCTTCTTTACATAGCAGAATGAAATGTTAATGCGACGGCGGCCAAGGGAGCGATTGTTTGCACCCACTGCACTGCGCAGATATTGCTAAGACCATGCAAACAAAGCGAAAATGTTTATTCTTTTATTAATTCCCATTCTCTCTCTGCTTCACTTCCTGTCTCTGCTCTTTATTGACCCACATTCCTGGAATAGAACAGCAATACATGACATAGCCTCATTGTCACTGTGTTCTCCTTGCACGTAGTCAACTGCCTGTTGGTATCATTGTGTGCTTTCCTAAGGTACGCGTCTCCACAGTCTTTACGCTCAAGGGTAAATTTAATTTAATGAGTTCTGTATTCTTGCTTGCTAAATGCGTTTATCCTTTGATCCTGAAAATGGAGGTCATATTTTCCTCCGAAATGGCGGTTGATTTTAACTGACTATATGGCATTATACTGAAGCGCATATAAATCTTCATAATTACCAATGCGAGGACCTTGAATCCTATAATTGATAGTAATTGTTTTATCAGTAGGAAGTGATGATACATGATTACATAAAGAAGTACGAGTTTGGTACTTTGTAATTGAACTGCTAATCACTTACTGTGTGATTTATATGACATCATACTGTACAGTTACAGTTATATTGTTTGATTGCTCTGCATGTTTTGTACAGAAGGAAATGAAAAATATTCATTTGTTATAAGTTATTCCAAAAATGTTTCCTTAATACATTCTAGTAGATGTTCCTTAAGTCTGGAACCACAGAACATTGTACTTTCAGGAGTGAATTTTCACTCTATGCAGTGAGGTCACACCGCAAACACTTCATGTCTTACTTTTATACCGGAAAGAACGTTTCCTGAAGTGAAGTGTGGATATATTCAGCATATATTACAAAAGCTGTATCAAAACTCCAGTGTTATCTATGCTTTCAGGCTTATGGGATAGCCTGTATTTAGTAACGAATTGTTTTGCTTTAGTTTTGATTTCACTCCAGTCTTTAACTATATTAAATTTTGGTCGTTGCTTATACGCCAATGAACTGCCGACTGAGAGTGTGAATGCCCGTTAAAAGCGACCCTAAATTTCTCAGTCAGCTTAGATTTTCTTGCAGGTCCTCACTAAAAACTAACACAGGCTCTACTGCAAATTCCAAGACTTAATTAAACGTTGCAACACTGTTCACCTTTATTTCATTACACTATATAAAAGCCAACAGTGAAATGTGAAGGTAAATTTATCCCTGTGCCTGAGGCATGGAGACATGGAGGAAGACTGGAGATAAAGCTCTCAGAATTCCTAGGCAAGGCACTCAACGAATATAACTGAAGTCTCTCACGCCTCTGAAGCTTTGAATCTTGGAAATGACTCAGCATGCAGGGGGTTAGAAAGTGATTAGCACTAATGCTTCGTGTTGTAGTGATTCTGTGTTGGGTTCTTTGCCCGGAAGTCGATTATCCTCGCCAGTGTATCTCGCGCTTATTCTCAGTCTCTCCATGTGAATGTTAGGTTATGACCGCGCCGTTTCCCTAACCGTCATTCCTTTTGAAGCGTGCCATCTTCTGGGATTCACGCTGGTTCTTCGATCGCGGATTTTTCTACCCTGAAAATGGAGGAGCTACATAACTCCGAAACGTCAGTTCACGCAAGATCTACATGGCGCCACATCACAGAAGATAGCATTCTTCATAGTCACTACCGTAAAAACCTCAAACATTACATAATTCCGTAAGATTTGAGGTTTTCTAGGCAGTGACTATGAAGAAAGCAGTATTCTGGGATGTGGCACCATGTAGATGTGGTGTTAACAGACGTTTCGGAGGAACGTATCGCATCCATTTTCAGGGTAGAAGGAAAAATAAGGAAATCCACAAGCGAAGAGACCGTGAGAAACCGGTACAAGCAGTCTGCTCATCCCAGAAGACTGCTTTCTTCATTACATAATTCCCTTTGTTGCTAAGCAAAAAGCCGGTTACATGTGCAGCTGTGAAGGTTTCGCGATGCAGCCAGGGAATATCCAGCCATACAAGAGCTCGCATGTAGGCAGCGGCCAGGATGACGATAAATCTTGCTGAAGCCCTATGTGAAGCCATGCCTGTACATATCACGAAGCTCCACTCCGCGCTGCACTTGAATTGTAAGCATTTACTTTCTGTTAAACTCACCAAACAGATTGGCCTAGTGAAATGTGTTTGGACTGGAATAGCTGTCGCATTATAGGCTGTCCTGAATGAGGATTTTATTGATTTCCCTCTGTCTCCGTACACGAATGTTCAGATAATAACTGCAAACAAGACATAAAACTGTAGAATAAAATAGATAAATCCTATTGTCAGCATGGGAAATGACAGGAATCACAAAGTTTGCGCTTAAACACAAGCCGAAGGCTCATAAGCTTATGGGTAGATAGTCTGAAAGTTGGTTACGAGGTCGGAACAGGCATGACTCTAAAAGCAGGGGCAGAAAAAGAAGAAGAAGAAGAGGAGGAATGAAAAGCGGGAGAAGAAGAAGAAGCCAGGACCGCTTCTTTGCAAATTCCAAAATGCTCACCATTCATAATCATGAGTATCATTGAAAGAGTATCGTAAAATATTGAACATCTCAGTCGATCCAAATAAAAGAAAGAATGTTCATAGAAGAGGAAGAGAAAGTACCGCATGACTGAACGCCTCTCAGATTGTACGTGCCCCTTGTAGAATACGCATAGTCTCGTTAGGCTGCCTGCAGTTTTCGTGATCTTGGAAGGGGCGATGGATTTGTTATGTGACCGTGTCTCCCCTTATGAGTACAGTGCATATCTTCTCTCGTCTCGCCAGAATGTACCACAAGGAAAATGAAACTTTCGAATGGACGAAAAACAAAAGGACTGTGAGTGTGCATTAGATGAAAAGGCATTTTATCGGTGACAGCAAAGCTCTTCTGATTGCGGTAACTTCGAAAAGGGTGCAGTGCTCACTGAAATATTTTCATCATATTTTCCTTTATTTTAAAAGAGAATAGATACAGTTTAACATTTAAAGTCTTCTGGATCACACCATATTGTTGTCCATCGAAAGTCGACTTACGTTTCAGGGAAACATGTTTACTTCTTCTCCAGGAACAAAAATAAGCAAGCAGAAATTGCTGAATGCTTTATACTGATTTTTTCTTGGATTATTATTCGACACTCAAAATGGATGTTCCTCCACAAAGTTGGTAGGCTTTCAACAGACTACACCACACTATATGCCAGAAGATATAACCACTGCTGTGAGAACCTCAGATTCTACGGTTTAGTAGCAGTTTCACAGAATTACAGCTCTACAGTCACGCTGTGTGAAGTGCAACAGAGACAGTACCGAGCAGAATAAATTTAATAGTCTTACCTCTTGGCCAGAAACTCGAGACATTTATGCTCTGAATACTTCAATGCTTAACATTGCCAGCAGAAAATAAATTTCCAATTTCTTTCCTCTGTCAATTCAAAAAATTTATAGAATTTCATCATTTGAATTAGCGTCCAATTTATTATGGATTTTGTATGCTCCTACGGACTGATAAAAAGCATGTGTATTAATTGAATCGGGTCTCGGAAAGAATAAATTGGGATTCATAAACAAGATTCTGCATTCGTTTTTCTTTACAGATGCATGGGAACACGATAAATTATCGAAGCTCTTGTTTGCACGTGAGTGACTTTGCATGCTACCGGTTCTCATAGCGTGCTGAAGTCACTTATCCAGAGGTGATTTTGTTGAGTTCTTCGTCTTATTCTCATTCTCACACCTTTGTCATAGCAATCCGAGAGTTATTTTTTTCTCATGCAAAGAAAAACAACAACTTTTTTTATTTTTATTGTCACGGTTTGTATTTAGTAAATGAAATGAAGCGGGCTGTTGGTTCCTTGGATTTCAGGGGTCAAATTTATAACGCATATTACTACACATAGAAGAAATACATTTATTTTCTTTGTGTTTCTGTAGAAAGTTATATGTTACCCTCTCATCTGAGGATGGAAACAGGTCCGGTATTCGAAAGGTTTTGTTCCTTAGAATACCGGATAATGGGCAAAGTCCTTAAACCCAGTAATCCCGAATATTATACACCACCGTCAGATCCTGTTTTTTACATTTCCTCTTCAACATTCTATTTCTTCGAACCACGTTTGCTCCTCAGTATATTTTAAGATAGCCTTTGTGTTTGACTTTGCATGAGAAACAAAGTTTCATTCCAATATACGACATGCACATCGGAATACTGATTTTGTGAAATTGATTACACACGTCTTTGAGTCTTAAGCACTCCTATGTCTCCCTGTATGCACTTAAAAGTTCGAAATTATTTAGACAGACCCGCATCACGTGTTCATTCCAAATCCAAAAGCACAGAAAAGGACTGTGTGTTGGCCGCTCCTCACGTTAGCCTCTCGCTGCTTTGTTACTGTAGTTTATTGTCTCTGAAAGTCGAACTTCTGGTAGGTTTTGTTAGTCAGGTTTCATTGCATTTCTCTTTTCGAAACCTTTTGAAATGAACCTAATGCAATAAATTGGATATAGTGGGAATTACAAAATAGTCTCTATTGTAATTTCATGTACTAAGCGGCCTCCGTAGTCTAGGGGTAACGTTCCCACCTCATGACTCAAGGTACGCGGGTTCAAACCCGGCGGAGGTCGTGGAATTTTTAAGGGCTGAAAAATTCAGGGAACCTCTGAGCAAAATTAGGCAACAATTTCCCGTCCAAGTAGTTTCCAATGCCTCTGATATATGGGGGAAATATCAGATACCGACGGCCGACCTCGTTGGCTGAATGGGGCTGATAGCACGCACCAGTACCGGTAGGGTATGGCGACAGTAGAAATTAAAGGGGGACGCGCAATGGACCAATAACTGGTCTAAGTGCATGGGGAAACCCACCCCCTCTAATAATAATAATTCAATTCAATTCGTGTTTATTTATGTGCAAACTTAACAGCACAATAATAATAATAATAATTCAATTCAATTCAATTCTATTCAATTCTTTATTATTAATGTGCCGAGTCAACAGCCGCAAGGCCAATTACAGACTCAGCACAGTGTAGATGACTGAATTACATTACATACAAACTTATTAAAAGTCAAATACAAATTACAGTTAAATAATTGGAAGAAATAATAACGAATAAAAGTAAAAGTAAACAAACAAATAAGTGATAATTATAACAGTAATAATAATTCCATTATCATTAAACTAAGTGCTATTACGAATAGAGGAATGAAACATTAATATTTAATTAAGAATTGAATAGTATAGATTTTCTGAGGAAAATTACGTAATTCATTTTGCTTTACTGAACATGCAAATAATAAAAATACTAACAGTTATACTGTATTTAAAATTTGTTTGGGTAGAACATTCCTGGCTCCGAATACGTCAACCTCCCTGCAGACAACATTAGCAGCTGCTGCGCATCTAGCAGAGGGACAATTCTTAAATAAAGGGCAAACATTGAACAATGCAAAATCTCTGATATATCGAGCAGGAACTCGGAGACCAACAATTTCCAGGGCAGAAGGGCAGAATTTAGAGCCAAAATAAACTTGAATAAGAAAGAGAGCATCAAGGCGATGTCTCCTAGTACATAAAGTATGTAATTTTAACTCCTCAAGAGCAAGAGAATAATTGTA
>NW_019744108.1:105612-106942 GCF_002891405.2 Cryptotermes secundus
TAGCTTTAATAACATCGGAATCTGAAACAGACGCTAAAGGTAAGAATTCGGAAGATGACAATAATAATAATAATGATAATAATAATAATAATAATAATAATAATAATAATAATAACTTCATGTACTACTGTTCTGTTGTACTCCAGGGGTTTTAGGGAAAATTAGGAAGTAACTACATGACATCCGGCCTCTTAGAGCACAACGAATTAATTACATTCGGCCATGTACTCCAGTGAAGGGGTCAAAATGACTTAAATGATTAATGCAAACTTGTGTCCAGGAAATATTAACACACGGATCACAAACCGAACGTTTGTGTGTAATGACTTTCTCATATCTTAGAAATAACGGGTTACAATCTAGAACTGTATTCCAAAGTACTCGTTAATTTCTCCGCAGTTTTTGATCGAACAGTCTGGTAAAGTAGCAAAACATTGGAATTTATTTTGGTATAACAGAGGTGAATCTCATTCTGGTTATGGACTTTTCTGAGGTTTTCATTGTTCACCCCAGACTGAAAAACTGGAGAGTGTCTTCAAAGAGATCACTATTATCTCACTTGATTTATTTCCATACTCATCATTTTTTATAATATTAACATCTTGTTTTCCACCCAGTATAATCATTGTAGTTCAGCATGCGCTGTTCAGTAATCTAAAAATTATCGAAGCTGTACTAAAGGTTAGTCAGGGCCGCGCCATAGCTCAAGCGGTTAGTCGCTGACTTCCCACCGCGGCGGCCCGGGTTCGATCCCGGGTCTGGTCAAGTGGGATTTGTGGTACTTATCGGAGTACTTCTATTTCCCCTGCCAATTTTCATTCCACCAATTGCTCCACAGTCACCCTCACCTATCATCTGGGGCTGGTACAACAGGCCAGAAGTGGCCGCAGCACAAGGGACTTAGTCCCAACCCACTAGCAATAAAAAAGGTTTAGTCAGCACGACGGTTGATTATAAACCGTTATTAAAATACGAATATCTATTAATATAACTGATTATTATTTATATTTATAATATCTATCTGTATTTTAATATCTATTAAATATTGTGACATGTTGACCCCTACCTCCCCAGCGGTAACGTAGCGCTCGCGTAATAGGCGAGTTCCCGCCCCGCCACTCCCCTCCGCGGTGACGTCACCGAGGGATATCGCGGTCGCTAGGCAACGCGAGTCAACAGCGGCGACGTTACGATAGTAACAGCGGTGACCTCCGCTAGCGTTACATAGCAACACAGCGCCAGGCAAAAAGGGTGCCTATTACGTGGCCGTTTTCCATATGGTCCGATCAAGGCTACATGGGGAGCAGCGAAGGCTATTCACAGTCAGTTG
>NW_019744108.1:108785-133448 GCF_002891405.2 Cryptotermes secundus
ACTGTAACAGTCGCCGAGTCAAGACGTAAAGTCAGCCAGTCAGTTGTATTGTGGCATTTGGAGTGTACTAATTGTGATACTGCAGATAGCAGTAATCGTAAATCTGTAATTTGGGTGATTGTAAGAGCGAGTGTGAAATAAAATTCGCTACATCGAACACATCGAGAATTTGTTTGTCGCGATATACGCCCGATACGCGACAATATAATTTTCTCGTGATTTTGTACAATTTGTAACACGAAATTAACAAGATTAAGCGTCAGCAGTAGTGATCAATAAGAAATAACAAATTACTATACAGAATCACACATTCATTATATGTGTGAACTGGTCTAGTTTTCTGTTTGTGCCTGTAGATGGAAACAGTAACCGACCGAAACTCAACATGGGGTAGTTGTTAGCACCTACCTATAGCCCTGCAGTCTGCACAATCCACTAAGTAGTACAGTGCGTTTTCTTTACACCAAATATCTAAAATATACTTTCCGATGTATTTTCCATTTTAAATCACAGGCGGCCATGTTCTCGAGCGCAATAAAATGTGCTATGTTCTTCAGATTACACATATTATGAATTTGCAAAGGGGGTCGCTGTAGCATAGTTTGTCGAGGCACTATGCTGCAAGCCGGAATGTCGCGGGTTCTATTCCCGATGAGGTCATTAGATTTTCTCAATTGACCTAATCCTTCCAGCCGCATTATAACACTGGGTTCGACTCAGCCTATAACATAAATAAGTACCACGAATCTTCTTGGGGGTAAAGGGCCACCGGTGCGTAAGGCTGACAACCTAACCTCTATCTGTGAGCTGATTGTCTAGAAAATCTGGGAGCCTCAATGTCTCCCGACCCTATGTGCCTTCACAGTCTGTCGCAGGGGTACTTTTACATTTTATGAATTTGCAAAAACATCCATTTGATAACTGAGTCAATATGGGTGAACAGAATTGAGGTTACCAATATCTTGAAAAATATAGCTAATCACAGTTCGAGAATTCCATGGTAGATACGCCGTGGCAGGGCGACAGAATTCAATTCAGTGTCCCAGATATTTCTCTCGGAACCTTGTTCTCAAATCCCTTAAAATTTTGTCTACGTGTTTGAAGAGGACGTAGAAATTTATACCCATGAAACCTCGCTGGAATTTCCAGACCCATTAATGCGATACAGTCGAATATAACGCTGAAAACTTCAAGCACGAGCGGTATAAAGAAGTGTGTCATGTTGTAATATGTTCCATTTACGGATATAAGAGAGAAACTTGGTGGTTCACATTGGCGGAATGAAATAGACGAAGGCAGTTTGAGGGCAAACGGCTCAGAAGAACGCTGTGACCTAAGAGAAATGAGGTCACAGGAGGCCGCAGAACAAGGCGTAGTCAGAATCTTCATAATTTGTACCCTTCACCTAATGTTATTAAGAGAACCAGATGGAGGAGGACAAAATGGGCAGCCATAAAACATGCTTAGCAGAGATGAGAAATACCTTCACAATTTGACAGAGAATCGTAAGGAAAGAGACAACTTGGGGGATCTAGGCATAGATAGAGATAATATTTAAAGTGGTCTTCAGAAAGAGGACGACAGGTTATGGACTTAGTTGATTGAGCTCACGAATGAAACAATTTGTCTTTCTCTATTACAGATCATCTGTTAATGAAGTCCTGTGACATAAAATGAGCGCTAAATCACTATTTACAGAAAAAGGTAAAGTTATCCCTGTAATAGGCTATGAAGGCCCATTGTGTTGTGAGACGCTGAGGTTCCCACATTATCTAGATAATCGGCTCAAAGATGGCGGTAAGGTTGTCAGCCTTACGCACCGGCCGCGCTTTACTCCCAGGAAAATTATTTAATGAATTCCTGGTACTCATTTTTGTTAGAGGCTGAGTCGACCCCAGGGCCATAGTGCGGCTAGAAGGATTAGGTCAATTGAAAAAAATCCAATGACCTCATCGGGACTTGAACCCGTGACTTTCCGGCTTGTAGCATAATGCCTCTATTTATAGAAAACATATGTAAATGTTAATAAAATAAAATTTCATTATCATTAAATTAATAATGAAAGAAGAGTTTATTATTTTGGTTGTACTCTGTTAAATATCATATTCAAAATAAACTCTAAAGAGTATTTGCAGATTTTAATGAGCTACTTTGTGTGTCTTGGAACTGCTATGAAGAATATTAATGAAGTTCAAATTGAGTTTCATGTATGTGAAAAGTTCGTAAAGGATAGACTTTCATAACACGTTTCCCACAAAATTTAGTTCTTTATGCCTCGCATCAGATTCCACCGAAATCATTTCACTAGTTACATAGCCGAAACACGTCGACAGACGGATGAACCCTAACCTTGCCTACATGTTTTAATTAGTGTAATTTATATAATTAAAGTATGAAAGTGGCTGGTTATTAACAGGAATGAAACAGTCGTGTCCACTTAAAATCTGCTGAGTACATGTTTCATGAATTTAATGAAAAAATCACCGCCTGTAAGTAAATTTGTAAATAACACTCACAAACCGAGACAGCTGGTAACCCATAATTGAATTAAATGGACAGCGAAAATTAAAGTGAAATAATCGCATTGGGGGAACAGGCTTTGGCACATTCTCCAACCGGACACTGACGGAGCCGCGTGTGCAAATAAAGGGAATATAATTTCACTTTATCTGAAAAAAAAAATCGAAGTGATGCTTGTTTAATGCAACTTATCTGCAGTTTTCCAAAAAAAGGGAAAGGGAAAGGAACATATTCCTGCAATAACTACATTTCTAAATATTGTAATTGTTGTTGTACTCTGCTGTTATTCACAGGATGAAGAAAGTAGGTTCCTGCCAAAAATATGTACCTATTTACGGTACTGTATACTATCATATCCCAAAATAGTGTGACATGAATAGTCACCTCTCACGTGTATGTTCTGTCAGTTCAGTTGTCTCCAAATTGAGCTGTGTTGTGTGCAGATAATTTCGAGTGATTTTGTACATAATTTTGGATGGCAATATTTCATTGTTTGACGTACGTGTCATCTTAAGATTTTGCTCTTTTGTGTCTTCAAGCGATTGTCATTATACTGAGATAAACATTTATAACTGATTATTAGTTATGACAGTTGAGTTCGGACGCAGAAATCTTCGAATATTTTTCTAGCACGCTAACTAGCAGATTGCGAGGTGACCCAAGAGGGGTTTTTGTTTTAAGTACACTTGCATTAATCATGCGATTGCTTTCTTTCTTAGTATAGGGAACCAAATTTAGGTTATGTTTGGCGAGGAACGAGTATGTAGATATATCCAAATCATGGCAGAATCTGTACTATTCCCAGAATTCTGAGACAGTAGACACGGGACTCTGAACTAGGAATGGCTGTGTTGGCGAGGACCATCTGGAGGAAGATAATCTGTAAACGAGATCGTGTAATGAGAGAAACGGCGTATTACGAGCATGGTCTTGGAGTGGCCAAACACTGGGTTTGTGGGTTCGAATGCTGCTCTGAAAATTGCTGCTTAATTTTAAGGAATGATACAGACAGCTGTTCAGTACAGTACATTAAATAGAATTCTAGCATCTATGCCTAGGTTTTCCAAACATTCTTTCCCCTTAAAACTTTCTGACTAATACAGCCTTAAATGGGCTCTATGTTGAGATATTTATCACAAATACCTGACTGTATAATTAGGTTTTTTATTCGCCCGCTCGAACACTGGGATCGTGGGTTCGAATTCCACTAAAAACATGGATATCTGTTTGTGTTTATTCTGTGTTTGTGTTAAATAGCGCTCTTGCGACGGTCTGATCTCCCATTCAAGATTCATACCGACGGTCTAAGATAAAGAAACCGAACTGAAACGAAGCGTTTCGCGGATGCCCTATGCTTCCAGTGGAAGCAACATGAATTGAGGAAGAAATAGAAAGAAGACAGTTATGTCTGCACTTGACATGTAGTGGGTGTTGTATTGTGCTCCTGGCAGCAGATGCAGCTACATATACTCAACACAATTTCCTCTCGAAAAGGAAAGAAGGGATGCATTTATGAACAGAAGAAAGAGACGAGTATAGAAAAAAACGTAACAAGGAAAAGCAGAGAAACAAGGAGGATAGAAATAGAAAAAGATATTGTGAAATGACGGCTGGAAGCAGGAATATTGGAGCCGGAGCAGTCGTCCATTACAAGACAACGGCTCGGTAATCATGTTTCAGCGGCAACGAATACGAGATTTGGAACTTTAATAGTGGCAACACTGCTGTAGAGACGCCATGCAACTGACCCAAATAATGTCGCTTATACCACACGTTAGTTACATACCTACCTCACCTCAGAGCAAATGGACTCTCCCTTCCCACATCACGCGCATGCGCAGTGACGAGAAGAACAGCCTTGTGTTAGCTGGCGGTCTAATGTAGTGTTGTCACGAAGTTTTCGAAACAGGAACAACGGAGTTGGATAAAGACTGAATGTGCCAGAGGCCGTACAGGACGACAGCGTCATCAAGGTCTTCAAGAGGCTTGCGGGGAATCTGCATTGCCTTACAGAACAGCGGCAAGGTGGGTAAAAGTCTTCAACGAGGGACGCCAAAATGTGGCAGACATACGTCGGCCAGGTCGTCCTAGCGTCAGTGAAGAAGAAGTATATTCTCTTTCCGCGTTACTGGAGAGTGATCGACGCCATTCGATTCGTGAGCTGGCCCGAGAGACAGGATTAGCGCATACGTCTGTGCTTCACATTCTGAAGGAACGCCTGGGCATGAGAAAAATTTCATCACGATGGGTTCCGCATGTTTTGACGGAAATGCAGAAATGGCTACGATACGACGCTGCTCGTAACCACTTGGAGCTCTATAAGCGTGAAGGAGAGGCTTTCTTACGCCGAATAATTACGCTGGATGAGCCATGGGCCAAATCGTATGAGCCACAAATGAAACGCCAATCTAACGAATGGCGTCATTAGGGGTCACCACGAAAATCAAAAGTTTGTCAGAACCCCAGCAATGTGAAAGTTATGGTGATTCTCGTGTACGACTGTGATGGTGTTATCCTAACTCTTACTGTTCCCCTACATCAGACCGTCAGTGGGCAGTATTACTGTTCATTTTTGGAACACAACCTGCGACTAGCTTTGAGAAAGAAGCGGTGACGCTTTCTGCAGAACCCACCCATCATTTTGCAGGACAATGCTCGGCCGCATGCAGCGCAAGCTGTGGCTGATTTGTTCGACCGATGGGGCTGGGAAGTGCTGTACCATCCACCATACTCCCCGGACTTAAGCCCTTGTGACTTCGACTTGATTCCTAAGATGAAGGAACCACTTCGTGGCATTCGCTTCAGAACTGTTCCAGAGATTCTTCAGGCAGTAGACCGCTCCATTCGAACTATCAACACAACAGGCGCTGCTAAAAGTATCCTACGACTTCCACATCGCTGGCAACGGGTTGTACACAATGCTGTGACTACACTGAAGGACAGTAAAACTTCGAAACATGCATCTATTTTGTATCAGTTGTAAATAAATAGTTGCCACTATTAAAGTTCCAACCTCGTATTAACAAAGACTAGTTTCCTTTACAACCAATAGCGGCGAACGAGTCGTCGTCAGATAGCAAGTCGCTAAAGAAAGTCATTTCCGTGACAACAGAAGAACTGTTCGATATGGTGACCTGATCCCGGCTGCTTGAAAGTTACAAAAGGCAGTGCATTCGTAAATTCGAGAGTGGTAGAGACCAGCCCGAGATTGGTGAGAGTTCCTTCAGAGAGATCCGTCAGACAGACGTTGTTCAGAAGAAGTTCAATGTGTGAGTTGTTATAGTTGACTGTAATTGTGCCAATAAACTCAATCATTACAAAAAGAACCAATTATTATTAGTCACGCTAACTAGGAATACGTGACAATGTGAGAGAAAAATAAGGACAAATGAAAGGAAAGGAAGACGGAGAAAGACAGAGAGCAATGATGTCACTGATGGTGCTCTTAGTGTGTGTACGTGTTTTTTTTCTGAAATATTTTCTCTGAAACAAGTAAAAATCTCTTGTTTTATCCCTTATTATGGTGCCATGTGAGGTCTATCGTTTCGGAGGAATATACTGCCATCATCTTCAATTTGGGCTTGAAGTTGGAGGCAATATATTTCTCCGAATAGTTGGAAGCCACCTACAAGGCCGCGTGTTGTCATAAAGAGAAGACATTAATTCTGACAGCCGTGAAAACACGAAATCTTATTCACCCCTCTATTATATTTTGTACTCTTTAAAAATATTTTTCAGTCATAATAGAAAAGTCTCTAGGGCATAATTATCTTCCGGTTACGCATGCAAACGGAAATTAAAAATAGGTAAATTTGTTCCCGTGCTTAACTGATTAAGTACCGCACAATGAACATGCTTGGGAGAGTAGAATTGTAACACCGCCTTTTCTACCTCGTCGCTAGATGGAGACGAGAGATCAACATCACGTCCGGCCGCTTTACGCCCGGAAAATGAGTCTTCGGTACCCATTTTATAGGAGACTTAAGTGAGTACCAGTCCAACACAGCGACCGCCCGGTCTAAGGCATGAACTCTCTTCCCTCGCTCGAACGCTGGGATCGTGGGTTCGAATCACACTTGAGGCATGGATATCTGCGTGCGTTTCTTCTGTATTTATGTTGTTCTGTATAGGTGGAGGCTTTGAGACGGGCTGATCCCCTGTCTAAGGCGTCCTACCGACTGTGTATAGATTAAGAAACTGAAAAAGAGGCCAACGTTCACAAAGGGCTATAGAGCGATAGGTAGGTAGATAGATAGATAGATAGATGGATGGATGGATAGATGGATGGATGGATAGATAGATAGATAGATAGATAGATAGATAGATAGATAGATAGATAGATAGATAATTGGGCATCAGAGCCAGTCTGGTCACTGCGAAGAGAGAAATCTCTAGCCCCTGTTGGGAATTAAATTTCAGAAATGGAAATAATTAATTATTTATCAGTATATTTACATTAATCCAGTTCTCTTCAGTTTGATGTTCTGAACACTTTAATGAATGAAGTATCGGAAAATGGGGCTTCATTTGAATATAAATTAAGACGACGATACTAAGTTCTTCGCTTCCGTAAAGGAAATCTTTGGGAAAAGTGGTCAGATTCCCCGTCTCTTCATTAAGTTTCTACGAGCCACGCGACGGACTTTATAACATGGCAACGATTTTTTGGGGTGGGGGTATATTACGAGTATATATTGCTGTAGTCTCCATACGTGTGCTGGAAATTGCCCGGTAAAAATTGATTTCTTGTCCACCGCAGCGCAGAATCTCAATATCCGTAGTGCACGCACTGAACATGGGCTTCGTTCATTTTGTCCTTTTTTACGTTTTTTTTTAGGCATTTCCCCGATCATATGATAGCATGTCCTACTTACTGTATAAAGCTATATGCACGTCAAAAGGAGTGCAAGAAATTGATTTGTGTATAACGTCATTATTCGTGAGACTGGCTACTGAATTGATGCCAGCAATTCGTTGCTTTCCCTTTACGCTTTCTAAAATAAATATCAGGTTCTCATAGCGTTCAATTAGGCTGAACGCAAATAATTGTTCTTTATCACATTTCACATGTGATCTAACGTTCACCCTCAGTTAACTCAAAGAGCTGTGCTCTTTTAGTTGATTATGTGCGGTACAGGCCGATAACAGTGGCCGCTCCCCCGCTCAAGCACTGGGATCGTGTGCTCCAGTTCCGACTGAGACATGGATGTCTGCGTGCGTTTATTCTTTGTTTTTGGTGTCTTGTGTGCAAGTAGCGGCCTTGCGAAGAGCTGATCCCCCGTCCAAGCGGTCCTACCGACTGTGTAAAAAGATAAAGAAAATTAAAAAGCGACCAAGGTACAACAAAGGGCCGCGTCATAGCTCAAGCGGTTAGTCGCTGGCTTCCCACCGCGGCGGCCCGGGTTCGATCCCGGGTCTGGTCAAGTGGGATTTGTGGAGGACAAAGTGGTGCTGGGGTAGGTTTTCTCCGAGTACTTCGGTTTCCCCTGCCAATCTTCATTCCACCAATTGCTCTACAAACACCCTCACCTATCATCTGGGGCTGGTACAATAGGCCAGAAGTGGCCGCAGTACAAGGGACTTAGTCCCACCCCACTAGCAATAAAGAAAAAAAGAGGTACAACAAAGGGCTGTCAAGCCATAGATAGATAGACAGATAGATGTGCAATACATGAATGGGCAAACCTGAAGATAAGAGAATATATCTCGGAGATCTAGACAAAGATAGGACAATAATGAAGAAATTGGAATTAAGAGGAAAATGCGAAGATGCGGACAGGGTTAAATTGGCTCACATCAGGGTCCAGTGGCAAGCACTTGTGAATACGGTAATGAAACTTCAAGTTCAATTAAAGAATGGAATTTCTTAACCAGCTGAGGAACTATCAGTATTCATAGAGTTAATCACATTCTTCTCTCCTTCCCCTGATTTTGCGGTCTGGCCACACTGTCAGACTTCCCGGAAGCGCGTATGGGTTTCACCGAGTCTGTTGAGTCTTAATGAAAATCAGTTGGGCTTTAATAATGGGCTGCAATATTGCAGGCAACTGTTTCTCAATTCACGGTTAATCGAGAAGCGACGTCGCTTTGTAATTCATGCAACGCATCGCTTGGATTATTTCGGAATGATGGTTATATTATCCTAAGCTGAAAGCGGAAATTTTAATTTGGTATATGTAACTACCGGATGAGTAAAAATAAGAATTATTCCCTGGCAGAATAAACATACTTCACAAAGAGTAGATGAATAATATTAATGAGGAAGCTAATTTCAAACTCGACAGGTGTGGCGATTGAAAGTGTGAGTACAAAATGGATTCTAACATTGCGAAAACTGTCGCTTCTTTCATCACAAATTCTGATAAAAGATGCGGAAAGTAATTCATAGGATATTAATACAAAAGACCATCTGCCAGGAGACTGGCAGTCTTTACTAAGGTTTACCATGATTTTCATCATGAACTCCTGGAAAAATACTGGAATAATATCTGAAAAAAGCCGAAGAACGCCCATTCATATTTTGCCAATTGTTTGTTCCCTAATCACACAAACATTCGACGCTATATAATCTGAGCTACTGTAAGGGTCGTTGAATAGACATCAAATAAATAAATAGACATGGGTTTGTCTTCAAAGACCTGGTGACATATCTGTTGCAGTGGGTTGACCTTTCGTTACCCGTCTTCCTAATTTTTTCTTTTATTGCTGATGGGATGGGACTGAGTCCCTTGTACTGCGGCCACTTCTGGCCTATTGTATAAGCCCCAGATGATAGGTGAGGGCGATTGTGGAGCAATTGGTGGAATGAAAATTGGCAGGGGAAACAGAAGTACTCGGAGAAAACCTGCCCCAGTGCCACTTTGTCCACCACAAGTCCCACTTGATGAGACCCGGGATCGAACCCGGGCCGCCGCGGTGGGAAGCCAGCGACTAACCGCTTGAGCTATGGCGCGGCCTTACCCGTCTTCCTAACCGACGCTGCAACAGCTGTCACTTGGTTACAAATCAGGTCCCCCCACCCCCAATTCAAATTCTTCTGAAATGTGGATCTTTCCTTGCAACTTGTAATTAAGAAAGCGTCTTTTTCGGAGATTTAAATCATTGATTTCTCCAGTTCGCTAACCACTGGGGCACTTAACAGGTTTCTTAATATGGCGTAGTTCTCTTCGTGTAAGAATAGTATAGCAACCAACGTGGGTTGCCTCCACATAAAAATATTTAAAAATCAATTATTTACTGTTTAATCCAGAATCATCCCAGTAGGTGTGAAGGTTAATAATAGTATTCCATTTACGGGATAATTAGTAAACAAAGCCTCAAAAGACCCCAGTGCAGGGCAATGGTACACGGTCATGTAAAATCCACGACCCTAACCCAACACCAAAACTACGTTAATTGTATATGTCTTAAGATGATTTAGATTACGAATTACTCAATATAAACATTTAACACGACGAGGGTAATGTAATTCCGTTATACCTCTTTTAGGACATAGTATATTAATAAATAATATTTATTGATCCCTAATATATAAGTCTTAAACCTCTAACAACAAGCTTACTCCGCTGTAACTCGCGTATATATTGGTGACATGTGCTAAGGTGTTTATATAGGACAACTAAAATGCAAGTAGCTTGGTTTGAGTTTTATGGAATTTGCCGGATGATAACCTAAGTAAAGGTGGAAACATATAGTATACACCTGCTTACAATAACCGAGTAAAAACCTCACAACATCTGTTTTGTCTCCGCCTGTAAGATATCTTCCTTTTGTTGTGCTGACATTTCAATTCGCATAACTGTTGAAATAAGGATGTTTTAATACTCTCACAACACCAATCATAGTGCAGAATATTCTGTCCGAGTTAATTGCTAATAGTTTCAACGCTATATGTTTAGTTATATCTGAAAGTAGACATATTTTGAGTCAGCCGGAACAATTATAAACTATTTGACATTTATATGAAATAGAGATTTCTTTTCAACAGAAATTCTCTGGCATGGATTCACTTCTAAATGGCCCCATCCAGCCTCCGAATAAAATAGTTGTCCAGCCCTGGTTTCTTTGAGATTTAATTTCGTATATGATAGTAATTTTTGTTTGTGTAAATAATGTATTCACATCTAATTAGAATTTTTGCCGTGCTTTAAAGAATGGTTTAATAATTAACGGCTCTGACGCGGTAGGGTAACATGAAAACGCTGCGAACTACTGGGAGTGAAATGTGTCCATTCTTCCGCGTCTTAATTATAATTTAATTTATAATTCAATGAAGATTAAAAATAGTAGAAAGCGCCGTTGCAGTCCGCTTTTGTTTCTTTTCGGTGACTTCTGATGAAGCAATCTGATGCGCCCTGTTCGTTTATTTATTTCTCTATGCCCCATTAATTAGATTATGGTGAAGCGATTAGGTGAAGTGAATAATTTATGATAGTACGTGCATAACGTACAACCTTACGGGCTATGCACGTAACTAAGAGGTTTTAAGACTCTAGGGTGGATCTAAAAGGCCTCTTGGCCTTTGGGATGTCTCTTGGTGAAATCCTTTTAAGATATTAGAAATACATGGGAGGATAATATTGAAATGTATCTTACGGACTTCGACAAAATATATGCCTACAGCATTGATTTGTTATTATTTGATCCTTAGTATATTTAAAGATATGTTATGTAGAGCCGAATGGGAGACCGCTTACGTGACCTGTAAGAGAAAGATAAGCTTGTGTAGGAAGGTGATCATAATGTTCCTCGGGGTAGAACTGCACAGTTCTTGGAGGCCTGATCGCCCAGGCGACTGAACTCACATCGTGGCTCCAAACATGTCAAATTTACGTGAGAAAATCTGAAAGATGCTATTTTTATAATCAGTTTTCTTAATTTGCTGTGTTGTGATGAGAGATGTGTTTAGAAATCGATATATAATAGTTTTATGTCTTAGATTTTTTTATTTTATCATTTATTAGCAATCTGAATTTGCATTCTATGAGCTAATTTGCTGTCATGTACAATAATTATTCTAAATGTCTTAGATATGTATCTCTGTTGAATTCAAATGAAAGTGAAGTTTAGTGCGTTGTATGTTATACATAAAATTCTTTCCTATAATATTTTTTTCTCTGTTTGTGGCCATATTTCAGTGCGACAGTAACTGGTTTTTACAGTGTACTGAAACATTTCTCTTTATAGTGCAGTGAAATGTCGTTCATCATTATGTTGGGATTGTACACACGTGTTTGGTTGCATGTTCAGCAAGTGAGACACTGGGCACGTAAATATTTTGCAGTATCTTAAAATTTTAACGACTTTTTCCACCCTGCTTGATGGCATTGTCGAGGTTGATTTGAGAAAGTAGGCAGGATTAACAGCAATGCGATAAAACAACACATTTCGTTCCTTCAATGTGATAAAATATGAAGAGAACTACGAAAGAGAAAGAAGAAAATGCAGAAGAAGGGGAAAATTTTAAATAAAAAGGAAACCAATAAAAGTATGTAAGATTTGAGGTTTTCACGGTGGTGACTATGAAGAAAGCAGTCTTCTGGGATTTGGCATCGTGTATATGTGGTGTTAACCGACGATTCGGAGGAACGCATCGCCTCCATCTTCAGGGTAGAAGGAAAAATATAAGAAATCAGCAAGCGAAGAGACGGTGAGAACCGGTAAAAGCCGGTTCTCACGGTCTCTTCGCTTGCTGATTTCTTATATTTTTCCTTCTACCCTGACGATGGAGGCGATGCGTTCCTCCGAATCGTCGGTTAACACCACATATATACGGTGCCAAATTCCAGAAGATTGCTTTCTTCAAATAAAAGTATGTTCAATATTCGGGATCTACAACAAAACTCGGAGGGCGAAGTTAATTTATCTGCATTATTCTCGCAATTGCCCATCTGCATTTATCACAATGTTTTCTTATTTATAACTGCACAACCACTGTTAGTGGATTCGTAATAAAAATTACTGTGACAAGCGTAATTGAAAAATTACAGGAAATAATCTCAATAATATGCCTATGTAAATTAAGGATTTAATTTATGTTTGGATCGCTCCAGTAGAACATATAGTCTACATGAAACTCATATTAGAATTTGCCAGTTTTCTGAATAATTGGCCACTGTATAACGAGCTGAATCACAGCGTAACACACATACATATATAGCACCGTTTAAAGTAACGTATATTTATCTCCGAGCTTCATTAAATAAACACAATTTAAGAAATACGTGTGGGGGAGTGGAAATGTAGTTCAGTGATTGACGTCAGCACTAGACGGAGGTGAATGGACTGTTTCATGTCCTGCCAATTTACCCCAGACGAAACAGCTCCCTGGTTGGACTGCAGAGCTGGTCTGCCGGGAATCGAATCCTGGATCCTCTCTCGTCCAGCCCTTAGCCTAGCTATCTACTCCATTGAAAGTCAGCCGACTTAGTCATTGAGATTCACAACTTGTATAAAATATTTTTTCTTCCTCTTCTTCTTTTTTTTTATCTGACGAATACTCGAAGGAGTTCAAGCAAAAGCTCCTTACTCCGGCACCGAAGCATCTGCAGTGTGCTAGCTTTGTAACAGCCTGAGTCTGCAGTAAGAACATTTCAAGGCGTACAATGTACAAGAAATCGCGAAAAGGCATTTAGGAAATATATGTACTCTAATCGGAGAACGAACCGGAATAAATCGATAAGTTTAGCGACTGGCTACGAGCTGAATGGCCGGGGTTCGATTCCCTGCAGGAGCAAGGGATTTTTCTCTGCACCATAGAACCCAGACAGGCTTTGCAGCCCACCATCCTCCTGTCTAACTATCCAATGGGGACCAAGGGCTCTTTCCCCGGGGGTAAAGCGGCTGAGGCGTGAAGTTAACCAGTCACCCCTATCTAGTGCCGATATCAAGAATGGTGGAGCTATAGCTCCACTTCACCACGCGTGTTCTTGGCGTGATGTTAAATCAATTAAGTGCAGGAACAACTTTACCTTTAACTTGTACGCCAATGGAGTATAAGTTCCTATACATAACTGCTCCTATCCAACGTGGGGGTGATGGGATATGTGAGGCATCACCCCATACCACACGACATAGCTTCTTGATGCTGGATCAGCCTTTCAGGGTCACGCAAAGTTATTGATCACGCACCTACAAGGGGCTGCATGATCTGCAACATGAAGCTGTATTCCCGGAACCTGGCCCACCGGTTTCACTCCCAGTCAATAAATAATATATTTTATCCTCGAAAACACTGGCTCAGGCATCTTTTTGACAAGACCAGTGCCATAGCACCAAGCGTGCTTGTATAGAAGTGGCAGTAGGAAATAGAAGTAACACTCGGGATGAATCAGTAAAAGAATACATTCAGAATTTTTCTAGTAGTCACTTCGAAAAGTATTACCATCACCAAAGAATGCCGCTTCGTAGGAACGTATAGCCTCCATCTTCAGCGTAGAAAAATCCGCGAGCGAGGAAACAGCGTGAGCAGATGGCATAAGTTCTTTTAAATATTGAACACTAATTCGGTGCGTTTTGCAGGCTTTAGCTTACTACCATATTGTATGTACGTAAAAAGTTTAATTTCAGTGTAGTCATTTGATTTTGTAAGATCTTAACCGATCTAGCAAGGGCTTATGATGCCCAATTTCCTTGGGACGATTCAGTCTATATGAAGAGGCCAGCAACAAATACAAACAGAAAACTCTGGTGTACGATTTGGGGTTCTGACGGCGATTGTTACGAACAGCTCTGTCTGCTGGGATATAACGCCATGCAAAGTCAGAAACTTGTTGCTTACCTCATGCTGTTTCTTGCGTGACTTACTCTTACACTCTGATGAAGTAAGCGAAATGTTCCTAACAACGAACTTCGATGTGTTACTTCCCAGATAACAGATTTTTTCAAATAATTTTCGCTTAAATATTAGTTATCCATTTCTGTGAATAAATTCATATAGAAATCTGTAATGTGAAAAGTTGCCGGACAAAGCGGTTATATTTCGCACTGTCCCCATGTTTTTGTTTACCATTTTATAAGAATAATTGATACAATAATTGTATCTTCTTTATCGATGTTCATACAAAAATTTCAGTTGTCTATTCATTCATTGTTAAATATACTTGTCACTTGTAGGGTGGTACGCGTGACGAAAATATCGGGTTCTAGTTCGGATGATTTAATTTATTAGCGCCTTGGTTACAAGCTCCCTTAATCACACTTAAATACAGCGGTATCTCTGATTTACACGCACTGGTCCTCTCTTGGGAACGCAATTAAAACAAAGGAACTATAACAGTCTCACTGAATCACATACTTCAAATATTACATATGAATAAAATCTTCTAATCACAATTTAGTTCTTCACAGATCGACTTCTAACACTTATTCAAGTATGAATCTGCCGTAGCTGCCTCATACCAAGAACTGGCTGACTGACTGAACTACTGAACTGCTGATATTATTCTGTTAACACCGTTATGTAGCCTCCGCACGGACCACGCACAGAAAACAGAGTTCTGTTGTTGCATAATGGAGACCACAAAGAGAATAAGTCACGAAATCCATGACCAGCGTCTTATTGGCGCGCTGTTGCCTAACAACGCGCAATAACATTCGTCCACTGAGACACATATTCCATTGTTGCACGTTGACCATGTTAACCAAGCCGTAGGTTAGACACGCCTTGGGCAAATCCGTTACAATAATTTGAGCGGCTATCATGTTGTTTTGTACACCTTAAGAGAACAGAATTTCTTTTATGAGATTTATTATATACAGCAAAATATCAGGATCCGTAATAAATATGGCTAGTGCCACTTCCTTCTCTTAAACACACACAGTCGCCATATTGTTACTGATGACACAGGAAGGAATAAAAGTAGGCGTGAGACAGTATATGTTACTGTCTCGTCACCAAAATGCAGGGCAAAATCATGATATAAAGATAGGAAACAGATGTTTTGAAAATGTGGCACAGTTCAGATATTTGGGAACAACGATAACAGATCGAAACATGATTGAGGAGGAAATTAAGAGGCGATTGAACTCGGGTAATGCTTGCTACCATTCAGTTCAGATCCTTTTGTCTTCTCGTCTGTTGTCCAAAAACATAAAAATTAGAATATACAAAACTATAATTTTGACTGTGGTTCTGTATGGGTGAAACTTCGTCTCTGACATTAAGGGAGGAACATAGACTGAGGGTGTTTGAGAACAGGGTGTTGAGGAGAATATTTGGACCAAAGAGAGATGAAGTGACAGGAAGTTGGAGAAAACTGCATAATGAGGAGCTTCATAACTTGTACTCTTCTCCAAGTATATTTAGATTGATCAAGTCAAGGAGGATGTGGTGGGCACGTCATGTAGCACGAATGGGGGAGACGAGGAATGCGTATAGGATATTGGTGGGAAAGCAGAAGGAAAGAGACCACAGGGAAGACCAAGGCGTAGGTGGGTGGACAATATTAGAATGGATCTTAGAGAGATAGGATGGGATGGTATGGATTGGATACATCTGGCTCAGGATAGGGACCAGTGGAAGGCTCTTGTGAACACGGTAATGAACCTTCGGGTTCCATAAAATTCTGGGAAATTCTTGAGTAGCTGCAGAATTGGCGGCTCCTCCAGAAGGGCTCAGCTCCATGAGTAAGTAAGTGAGACAGCTTTTAGTATCACGACTTGCAGCGGTGCATCTGAAAGTTTTCACAGGACTGTGTCAATTAGATCAAACGCTATTCCAGTGATCCCTGATCTCACCGCGGATATTCGTGATCTTGCAACGCCCTGCTAAAAATAGGTACGCAGGTAATATAAATGTAATTTAATTCGTCGTATAAAGAAGAAAGAGGAACATTAACGAATTTCAACAAAAATGGAACGATGCACTCCAATTGGAGTTCGTGTTTCTTGCAATTACGAAAGTCCTCATTATCTGTTTCTCTTCATATCCTCGTTACTTCTCACAATCCGTTAACTACAGCCATCTTGTTCTGAAGTCTTCCCCTAGAGTACGTAGTTAGCACTGCCAGCGTCTTCAAACGCCGTCTGCCTCTTCCTTTGAAGTTAATTCTGTTCGTGGTTTGTTACACCGCTTGACTGAGGCGATGTTGCCGGAGTTTCAGAGGTACATGCTGTCCCCACCTTCAGTGTCGAAGTCAGACTTCACGTTATTAACCATAAAACGTGAAAGTCGAAAATTTAATGATTGTTTAATCTCCTCCCCTTTTCCGTATTTTCAATCCTTTATGTCTCATTTTGCAAGCATGGAATCTCTTTCTAGTTCCAAATTGTGGTCTACCGACTTAAAACATCGTGTAGTAGGAGATTATCGACATTTCCGAAGAACCTCTTGTCTCCGTCTTTAGCGTAGGATTTAGTACTAGTACCCTCCTACCAGAATACATGATACTGAAACCCAGAAACATGAACCCAATACCGTCGCTGCCGTAGATATGTCTGTATCGTTCTTCCTAAATTGAGTAAGAAGATACAGAACGGCATTTTTTGTCAAAGAAAATGTTTGTCACCTAACAAAATTGTTTTTTTTTCTGGCGGGGATTCTGTTCTTAATGATAAACCGGAATAGCAAGCATAGCAAGCAGGCTACGGGCTTGACGACCGAGGAGCCGGGGTTCGATTACGGGGAAGAGCAATATTCTCTTCTTCCTAACGTCCAGACTAGCTCTGGAGCCTACCCAGCCCCTTATATAACGGTTTTTTTTTCCTGTGGCGCTACAGCCCAAATTTGGGCCTAGGCCTACCTCCATGAAACTCATTTCCGTTTCATTCGGTTTACTACATCTTACACATACGGTAGGACTCCTTAGGCGAGTGATCAGCTCGTCGCAAGGCCTCTACCTGTAGACAAACACAGAAAAACGCACACAAACATCCATGCCCTGAGTGGGATTCGAACCCACGATCTCGGTTTCCGAGCGAGCGAAGACAGTGCATGCCTTAGACCGCTCGGCTACCGTGACCGGCTACATAACGGTTAGCCGTACCTATTTCCCCGGGGGGGGGGGACAGTGGCAGGGTTGTGAATCTTACAAGTCACTTCCACTTGATGTCAAGGTTAAGAAGGCTGGAGTTATAATTCCACTCCTCTCTATGTCTTCATGGCATTGTGCTTAATTAATTAAGCCCACGGTTAACTTTACTATTACTCTACGTGTTTCTAATGACACGTAAACAGAGGAAAGTTATGAGATGCATATACTTCCCAAACGCGTGCTTTGTTATCTCGCAAACTTCATCGTCTAAAAAGTTAATTTATTTTAGAACAGGAAGATCTGAGAAGAACTAATCAACTAATTTCGTCTGAAACGACACGGGCCGTATAGAAAGTCAAATAGTTTTTCATTTCCGCGGAAACATGTTTAGCTAGCCGTTGCCTAGCAACAGTAAAGTGGATTCTCTTCTGTCTCTTCTGGCTTAACTATTCTCGCTTTAAAGAATTAAGGGGCTACACAGACACAGACAGCAAGATGATCTCATAAGCCTTCTCTTACTTTTTAAATAAGTAAAGTAAGTTAAAAAGAATTTACTAAATCCACGATATTTTTTTTTCATTGGTGCTACAGCCCTCATTTTGGCCTAGGCCTACCTCCATGAACTTCTCCGTTCACTTCGGTTTTTCTAGATCTTATACATTTGGTGGGACTTCTTGGGCGGGTGAGCAGCTCGTCGCAAGTCCTCTACCTGTATACAAACACAGAAAAACGCACACAAACATCCATGCCCTGAGTGGGATTCGAACCCACGATCCCGGTTTCAGAGCGAGCGAAGACAGTACATGCCTTAGACCGTTCGGCTACTGTGACCGACAAATCCACGATAAACTGTTTAAAATCTCTTCAACTGTTTCTATGTGGCCATTTGAGCTTGACGTACAGAGCATCTAGTAGATAAGGCATTGGGCTAGTCCACACGATCGACTTACACTGACGTCTTCCTAGCATCTTGCAAATTGACACTGGAGATGACACCGTAGTTCAGTTAGAAACTTCGAGGGTCCTTTTTCGCGCTGGAGAGAAATTGGCTCGTTATGTGTAAGGGACAGCAGAAAGGAAGGGAGGTTGTGTAGACTTGTAAGTTCACACAGACCCGTAGAAGCACTCAGAGCTGAGCAGTCAATGAAATATGAAATGTATGTTCAAAATGTTGGTATAAGTAGATATTTAACTTATAATATTTGCCTATTCAGAATGATCTGAAAATAGGGAATATCTGTAATGGTTCTGAACGTCGCTTAGAATTGCACTTCAAATTACACCAGGACGGGCTTCAACCAATAAATGCATCACGACTCGTTCGGTTATGCGAACCCTCAGACCAGCATTTTGATGAGCTTGTTTACAGAAAGACGTAAGAGATTAAACAGTAAGAGAAGAATACGCATAAGAATAAGAAGAATTGAAAACGGACATAAAGGAAACAATAACGGAAATCAGATCGGTAAGAAGTAGAAAAAGGAGGAAAAGGATAATGAAGATAAGTGGGAGAAGAATGAGAGACAGAAGATGATGATTAACGGTGGCGGCGGCGGCTGCAGTGGCAGTGACGGTGGTGGTGGTGGTGGTGGTGGTGGTGGTGGCGGTGGCGTNTAGGGAAGGAGAATGAAACTAAGAAATGAGGTAACACTATAGAACTGAGTTTCGAACAGGGTTACTCCAAATCTAGAGGCAGGAACACAACCTCTGCTATGATCATGAAGTAGGGGAATTCTGCGCCAATAACACGAAATATGGAACGAACTACCCAAGTGGGAATCTGACTGGTGTCATTGAGTGTACTGTCCCAAATACCTTTTTTTTTCTTGGCACTATAGCCCCAGTTGGCCTAGGCCTACCTCCATGAACTTCTCCGCTCACTTCGGTTTTTCTAGATCTTACACATTCGTAGGACTCCTTGGGCGGGTGATCAGCTCGTCGCAAGGCCTCTACCTGTACACAAACACAGAAAACGTACACACACAAACTAAACATCCATGTGCTGAGTGGGATTCGAACCCACGATCCCGGCTTCCGAACGAGCGAAAACATTGCATGCCTTAGACCGCTCGGCTACCGTGACCAGCTGTCCCAAATACTTAGTTGAAACGAATTATTTTGTTAAGTTCCTTCCGCAGGAATACATTATCAACTATGAGAAAAATATCTGTGGAGTAACACTAAATGATGAAGCATTACCAATCAATCCGCTCTATTTGCATGAAGACATGGGCCTGCGCGGCAACACGGCAAAACGAAGTCCACAAGGAGGGGCAGAATATTAGGGGTGGCACATTTGGAAACTTCCTTCATTAAATTTATATTGCTTACAGCTAACGTTTTCATCATATCGTGACCAATAATTGGCGACCATCTAAACATGCGAACCTTCCGCTCGGCGCTACAGCTCAGGGTGGGCTTTGGCCTCCTGAACGATTTGCATCCATTCTTCTCTGTTTCCATTCATTTTCATTTTACGGAGATCATCATGTACATATCAGCTCCTTCGCTGATGTCGATTTCCATTCAATCCATCCAACCGGTGGTGACTGTCTGGTTTCTGAACTGTTTAGTTTTTACGGCGTGAGGTTGTTAGCCTCACGCCGAATCCCCAACCTGGAGCACCGGGTTATCCCTCTTCGTCTGGCTCCTACACCTTGACTTTCTTACCGTTCCCCTCTGTGTAACCTCAAGCCACACCGGTTGGTCGCTACTCTTTACCTTCCTTCCTTTCTTTGTCGTTCTCACCACTGTTGTCGTTGGTCGTGGAGCTTGCAGCTAGGTTGGCTTTAGCTGGCTCCACCGCTTCTCCAACTCCACCACTTCTCTTCACTATGGAAAGGGGTATCAGGTCCGGGACTTGGACTGGATGGTCTATGGGCGCCAGCAACTGTGGATACAGCTGCGAAGTGAAGGGAAAGGTGGACGGGGTGGGAGCTGATGGTGATCGGGCTAGCAGTGGTTGGCGTGAGACTCTGGCTCAGGTCGTTTAGGGCCTTACTCCGGCGAGGAGAAAAGAACACGCTGGACACACAAACACTGGCAGCACTTAACTTTATTGATTGTTTTACCTGAGCGCCGCTGAGATACAATTCAGTGCGTTACTCTACTATGATCTCCCGTTGCTCGAACACTTATTTCCTTAACAAACGATGGAGAGGGCTAGCTCCGCGTCCGGCGAGTTTAACTGTTGTTACGAGACTCTTCCAAAAAGAACTGACTCTGACTGAAGATTCAGAGGTCCTGCAAAATTTGAGGAACGCCTCGTTGCCATCTTCCAAATCTCTGGGTTGGCTGAATTTAGAAGGGGGAGGAGTTCGATAGATTTCTCATTCCTCAAACGGTCAGCTGTTTCGCGGCGAGAGTTGGGGTTCACACACTTTCGCCGTCTTTCTGACCCGGGGTGGATTGAGAGGGTTCAATCTAACGGTCTCCTAAGAGTAGGTCCGTGATGAATCAGGTGTTGGAAATTGGTCCCGTTCCTCTACTAATGAAATAATTCGCCGCTCCTTTCTAAAAGCAGGGTTTTAACATTTGGAGAGTTATGACCGTTAGAGGGCCACCTCTCTCTAGTGACAAAAGTCCTTTTCAATGTCTTTTGGACAGATCCCTCTTATTAGTACATATGGCGCTTTCTAAAAGTAGGGAGAGTGTCGGGCTGGTTTGGGTTTAGTCCGGGGATTGCTACCCGTCATAAATTTTACCATCCCGGAACTGCGAGAGGGTTCAGGTCCCGTTGGTTGGAGTGGGGTGTGAGGTATTGCCTCTGCTTTGATGTAGCGACAAGTACCGACACACGTGAACAAAACATTGGAGTCCTTTGCATTGTGCGATTACAACATGTCCGGCATGGGTGACCCTACCAGTAGCTATGCTACTGCCGGCATAGCTCTCAGGGTCTCAGGAGCACTCAAACCTGAAGATCAAGAGGAAGATGGAATGCTCTAAGACCCATACATTGAGTTGGATGCCCAGGGCACGAATAATTCAAGAAGAAAAGAAGGAAGAGTTGTCATTTAATGTAAAAAATAATATTTAATTCTAATAATACCACACTTGGTAGACGGATTTAAGGCTAACGAATATTATGGTTTTTGCATTGAAAATATTTTGTCAGAAAACTGTGGAAATGAATCCTGTAACATCTTGCAAGTATGTTGAAAACTTCTGTGTTATTACTGGGGAGGTCTCACAGAGATGTTCTCCTATAGCCACAAGGCATAAGCTCGGTTCACGAGAATATTGACAGATTCCCTTTAAGGGGACTGCAATTTTATATATTTACAATTTTATTATTCGTATTTTCTCTCTGAATATTTCGTAGAGACCTTTACATCGGTTGAATAATGTTTCAGTTATCGACACAGTCCCCTGAAGTACATTATTTCTTGTGCTTAAAATCCACATTTGGTGGCTTTGTAAGTTAAACCCTAGAATTTAAGTTTTCTTTTTAAATGTGAAAGAACTGTAGAATAAATACAGACTGTCCTCTCTCTTTCCCGTTACCAGTCAGTGGAACACATTTTCATTTGCGTCACTGCTGGGGGTTGTCTATAAGTTAGTGGTAATTGCTCTTCCCGCTGACCCAGGACTTCTAACGCCTCTTACACAAACATCGGTTGAATTAGAGACAGCCGTTGCTGCTTAGAGTGCATCAGATGAGTTTCCTACAAAAGTGGGTCAAGTTTCCTCTGGGTCAAGTAGTGAAGTTTCCGATCGCAGTGGCCGCGCGATCTGAGTCATGAACTGTCTTCACCCACTCAAACAGTGTGATCGTGGGTTCGAATCCCACTTGAGGCATGGATCTCTGTGTGCGTTTGTTCTGTGTTTGTTCTGTCCTATGTGTAGGTAGCGGCCTTGCGACGCACTGATCCCCCGTCCAAGGATCCATACTGTCGGCCAAGGTATAACAAAAGGTTGCAGAGTCGTAGATAGATGGATAGATAAATAGATATATATGTTTCTTATAGATTTCGTTTTTCTAATGGCTCTCTGAGAAAATTAACAGCAGTAAACTAACTACGATTAGTATGTTCTGATTTTTAATTCCTTGTATTCTGGAGTGAGTCAAACGTTTCGGAGAAACATATTCCTCCCTTCTTCAAATTCATCAGAAACAGGCGGCAAAGTGATTTGAGGTTGTCGTCTGCTTTTGTTGATTTCTTGTTTAGTTTAATTTTCCGCCCTGAAGATGGAAGCGATATTTTCCTCTGAACATTCAGGCCCTCTGAAAATTACTTAGCGATGAATCACAGAAGACGGCACTCTTTATAGTCACCTTCGTCAGAACCTCAAATCAAGTAAAATAACGTGTAGGTTTTGATGTTCTCACAGCGGTGGTTATGAAGAGTTCTGTCTTCTGGAATATACAGCCCTGTAGCCCGTTGAAACTCAACTGATGGTTCAGGACCGCCCTGAAGATGGAAACAATATGTTCCTTCGGAACGTCTGTTGATTTTCAACAGGTTACATGGCTTTATGTCACAGAAGAGAGAAGATTTGAATGTAACGTGTGATTCTGTTATATCGTGTGGCCAACATATTGTGGTCCACGTGTTTTGCTACATAACACCTCAGCTGGCACAGTTAGGTTCATTTAATTTAAAAAATTCCTTTACTTGAACACATCACAGATCACCAGATTGAGTCACATGTGATATTATAATTGTATTTATTGTCAGATATTGAATCAGAATTGGTTTGTGGTAGAGACAGAGATTTAGAGGATCAGTAAAACTAAAATTCTGCTGTACTGGTATAGAATTTTATTTTCATAGCTTAATAAGTCTGCTCGTGAATATTGACTAACATTTTACAATAAAGAATTTTGATGAAGTATAGAACTGAATTTTGGGACATACTGTTTCATCTGTGAAGAGATTTTATTAAATATTGCGTAGATCTGAATTCAGTGTACAGAATGCTAGCAGATCATAAATATACATCTCTCGACTGTGTGCTCAAAGAGGGCAATAAATTATTTTTCCAGAGAGAACGCGTATGCTAGAGTGTACTGGAGGGCATGCCTGTCAGATCGTGTACCTCTGAGCTTGTTCCATCTCCGAAAAACTGATACATGGTCTACAGCAGACCAAGACTACTACAGAATTCCATTCTGTTTCGAATCAGTCCATTTCAGCTAGTACCCTGCTTTAAGTGAATTTCGAAAGCCGTTCCACTGTTTTCCCACAACCATCTTATCGTAGAGGCTATGGTTACACGACCAAAATACAGAGTGCAGTGTCGTCTGAAATTGTGTCTAGAAATGTATGATGTGTTAATGTCTGACAGAGTTAATGAAACATATTATCCCTCCGTGTGGTAAGCTTTAGTAGTAATATATTCCGTATTTACGCATGTATAGGCCGCGTGCGTGTATAGGCCGCAGCACAATTTACAGACAGAAATTATAGAAAAAATAATTTTCTTGGAATATTATTTCAGGAGTATTACACCCTGTATTACTAATTATGAATATTTTTTTTAATTAAGTGTGATTTCGAATATTTCAAATATAAGCCGCACCTCAGTTTTCCTCTTGAATTTTTGGCAAAAAAATGTGCGGCCTACACATGCGTAAATACAGTATTTTACGCGTAAAAACTGCAATAGTAAGGAATGTATTTGGAGAACATTTATACACATCGGATTGAACCTTCCAAATCTTGAATTTTTGTAATGTAACATTTGTTCTGCCTCGTGTATATTCGAGTATATTCTGGTCTTAGTTAAACATATGAGGAGCATAAAGTATTGTATTTGACGATCACGTAGTATTTATTTATCAGTGATTATAATATATATTTATTTATATATTGTGTCACAGAATTCTTGTGTTCCAAAAAATATACGTCATGTATAGTTCCATATTTCGTTCGTAAAATCATCATCTAGCTGATATACAGGGTGTCCCAGGAGGAATGGACCAAACTTCGGGAGGGTGTTCCTTATGTTAAAGTATGCCGATATAACCCAAAACACCTATGTCCAAAGTTGAACGGTTACGGAGATAATGGCCAGAGAAGTGTCAAACTTCGACCGGTGTTACACACTTGTTGATTACAAAATACATATTAAAACTGGCAGGAATATGTGGATTCTGTAATGTTAATAATGTACGTAACATCAAACTAACTTGTGAGTGACGGAAAGCCATAAAATTGAAGTACGA
>NW_019744108.1:134013-200245 GCF_002891405.2 Cryptotermes secundus
CACTCAAGTACAAACAGATAACAGTCACAGCTGACTGTCCACAGTGCGTGGACCTGCAAGAAGACCACACTTTTCTCGGGCCATTATCTCCGTAACCGTTCAACTTTGGACATAGGTGTTTTGGGTTATATCGGCATACTTTAACATAAGGAACACCCTCCCGAAGTTTGGTCCATTCCTCCTGGGACACCCTGTATATATATATATTAACGTAATTTCCAAATATTATTATTGTATTTTATAACTTATTTAGCTGAGGCACTATGGTACAAGCCGGAAAGAAGCGGGATCGAATCCCGATGAGGTGGATATTTTCAATTTACCTAACCCTTCCAGCCTCACAATGGCCCTGGGGTCGACTCAGCCTCGTAACTGAAATGAGTACCAGGAATATTCCTGGGGTTAAAGGGCGGATGGCGCGTAAGGCTGACAACCTCACCGCCATCTGTGAACCGATTGTCTCGAAAACGTGGGAGCCTCAATATCTCACAACCCTATGGGCCTTCACGGCCTGTTACAATGATACCTTTACTTTTTATCTTAAAGGTACTATAAAATAAGATAATGCCAATAATCCCAAAACACCACCATGTAATCACACATCCACCGTAAAATCTGACAGCTACTTCTTCAAAGCGGAGTCTTACCTTTCCGAGAGAAAGTGGCTGGAGTGGCAGGAGACAAATCCAGTTCAAGAAAGTTTTAAACTTCCGCCTCCTGTAAGCCTTGCATTCAGAACACCTGCTCTGTAACGCTACACTCCATTAAAATAAAAAAGTGATCCAGACAAAGCTGAAAACAGTACCAATTCCTGAATACGAATGCCAGGTTACAAAGAAGGGAATTGTACTATATAAAGGGAATATCACTTCAGAGAGTGCAGATCTGAAATAAAGGAACTAATTTTAGCCACATGACTCTCAGTGTAATCATTGACAGTTCTTGCATCCGTTTTCTCTTCTAAAACAGAAATACTTAACCCTTTCCATATAGGGAACGACATATATCTCTCTTCGAAACAATAATCACCCTGAATTTTATCTGATGATTGAGAAGGCCAGCCTACAAAACTCTCCGCTTCTTGTCTGCTTCATGCTGTTTTCTGCTCAGCTTTCTCTTTCATCCTGAAGATGAAGGCGTCTGTTTCTCCGAAACTTAGATTGGTTTCACCGGAATTTCTGGAGTTATATTCCAGAAGATAGAACTGTCCAGAGGAAACCTTGATACAAATACAGACACTTGTGCGAGAAATCTGCAAAAAAAAAAAGACACAGGTGAAATGCAAAACTTTGAGCCCCCGTGCGGATGATGAAGAGTTGTTCTCTGTTAAATTATAAAGCGACAAAAGTGACGATGCTCAATTGTCTGACGTACTAGAAAAGTGACACAATATTCCTGGTCGCTTGAGGAGTGATGCAAAATGTATTCTCCACATTTGTTACCATTATGTTATTCATATAATATTGGTTCAATGTTGGTGCTTGGTGTTCATTATCTGTAATAAGTATTGCGTTCTACATGAGGAGAAAGGGATCAGTGTGCCCAGCAACTGTGCTTTTGACTCACAAGTACGCACGGATGGAGTGACGAGCGCGAGTAATATTTGGGAGGCTTAGACAGAGAGACATAGAGAGAGAGTGGGGAGCAGGGTTCCAATATGCATGTAATTCCGTCGATTTAGTCCACAAGCGAATTATACCGACCGAGCGACCGCCGTTTGTCTCCGATGTTAGTGTCATCTTAACGGATAGAGGGTGTCGCGTGGTCAGCGCAACGAATTCCCACAGCCGTTAATATCGGTTTCCTAGACCGGGCCCAATATGCAAGTAGCGACGTATTTATTGCTTTTATTTTAAATGACAATTTAAGAAGCACTAGACGTTGTAGAGCCGGACCTATTCCACGACATAAGCCTCCGAGATATATGGCTTATTTTAACAAAGAGACGAGACCACTTAGAAACTTTGTAAGTCCGGCCGCGGTTAAATTATTCCTCAAAATTTCGTTCAACGCTGTCTGCCTCGAATCATGTGCTGGCCAGACGCATTGCTTCTTGTTTGTTTCATCTGTGAGCACTGTTCGGCCAGACACTGTGAAAGCTGCAAACTTATGACTGCACTTTTCGACGACTGGTGTTGAATTGACATGAAAACACGTCCTAGTTGGGACTTGGTACTTCACACTCAGACAGAACCAGGGATCATTAAATTACTTCCGTACTGTAGGCGTATACTTTCTCTCTCCTCCCGCTCCCACTGTGGAGCACAGGGCTGATTTCTCAGTTTCATGATCATTTTTACAGACGGTAAGACCCCTTGGACGGGTGACCAGCTCGGCGCAAGGCCTCTACCTAAATACAAGGCAACAGAAATACAGAATAAATGCAGACACATCAAACATCCATGTCTTGTGTGGAATTCGAACCCACGATCCCGGCTCCCGAGCGAGCGAAAACAGTACATGCTTTAGACCGCTCGGCTACCGTGACCGGCAATGTATAAGAATTATATATAAGAATTCAGTTCGTACCTCACAGGAAACAGTTCCGAACACACGATCCCGGCTTCCGAGCGAGCGAAGGCGGTTCATGCCTTAGACCGCTCGGCTACCGTGACCGGCAATGTATAAGAATTATATATAAGAAGTCAGTTCGTACCTCACAGGAAACAGTTCCGAACACACGATCCCGGCTTCCGAGCGAGCGAAGACAGTACATGCCTTAGACCGCTCGGCTACCGTGACCGGCAATGTATAAGAATTATATATAAGAAGTCAGTTCGTACCTCACAGGAAACAGTTCCGAACACACGATCCCGGCTTCCGAGCGAGCGAAGACAGTACATGCCTTAGACCGCTCGGCTACCGTGACCGGCAATGTATAAGAATTATATATAAGAAGTCAGTTCGTACCTCACAGGAAACAGTTCCGAACACACGATCCCGGCTTCCGAGCGAGCGAAGACAGTACATGCCTTAGACCGCTCGGCTACCGTGACCGATGTAGCGGTATATGGAAGCAGAATCCTGAAATGGATCTTAGAAGGGAAACGTGTGGGATACACATTTAGTTCAGAAATTTTGTGTTAGGATCCAGTGTTGAGCATTTATGAGTACCCTCACGATACTTGGGTTCCGTTAACTTGGGAGTTCTTGCAGGATATGAGGTTCTTACAGCGGTGGTTATGAAGAGTTCTACTTTCTGGTGTATAAAACCATGTAGCCCGATGTGGTATATTTCCATGGAGATGTATAAATATTATTTTTCACAGAGCGGACGATCCGCAGACACTGCTAGAGGGAGTGACTGCTACGAATTTATTTACGTATATTTCTCTCTAGAACGAGTATTTTGGCTTTTTTAACATTATGTTCTTATTTTGAATCTCAGTTTATATATGTAATTCCTGTCCCTCCCATAAGCTGTTATTAAAATGTACGCATTAAGTTACAAGTGAAATTCTTCCAATTGGACATTATTTATAAATCAAATAGTAATGAAGTATTGCATAAGGTAGGACTCAAATTAATTTTCAGGGTAAGATTCCGACAGAGTGTGAATCTCTTCATATTCTCTCTAGCTGAAGGCGGAAATAGAACCCACTTCCGAAAGACTATTTTTTTCATAGAAACATATTGAACGGCGAACAAAATACAAATATATAGCTAGAAATAAAGTAAACAAAGTCTGTGTAAAATACAGATGTGCTTATTAAGCAATAAGAAACATAATTCATCCTGGTTGAGTTGTTTAACAGCGTATAAGTTACATAGCGCCCACTGGTAAGACAAATATGCCTGGTGAAGTGAAAAGTGTGTGGAGCGAACAGGTCGCAATTTTTAGGCCTGTTGTTCAAGAAGATTTTCTCATAGATTGAAGTAAATCACTGAACCTTCCACATATGAAGTAGGAACACTAATTAGCTTTTTGTCCATTCATTCATCATGACTCTACAGCCTTTTGTTGAGCCCTGGCGTTCTTCTTCAGTATTGTAATCTTTTTTTTACACAGTCGGTAGGACTCTCTGGACGAGTGATCAACACGTCGCAAGGCCGCTACCTACACACAGGACAACACAAACACAGAATAAACGCACACATAGACATTCATGCCTTGAGTGGGATTCGAATTCACGATCCGGGCTTCCGCGCGAGCGAAGATAGTTAATGTGTTAGATGGCACGGCCGCTGTGATCGGCAATTTTTCGTCTCAACCCTTATTATTTCTAAAGAAAATCAATAATTTTAAGACCTGATATTCATCGTTAATTTTCTGCAACGACTGAGAGATGCACGTACATTTCGTAACATTATGGACTCCAAGTGACCTTTTACGTCCTTGACACATTGACGTCGATTCCTGGGACATTATACATAAAATAAAATTTTGTCAGTTATTTGCTAAGGATGATAATCGTGGTTTTTACGTCCAAGGAATAATAAACTATATTGCTTGAAAACATATGTGCTAAAGGAAATACTTTTATTTAAGAGGGATGAAGTAAGCGTGCATTGCAGTATATTATATTCTGAGGAACGTCTTGATGTATGTAGTGTTATTAAGGCAGTGAAATCCCAGAGACTAGAGGGGTTGACCACATAATTATACAGGGGGAAATAAGGAATGCCTACAAATTTTGTCGAAGAAATCTCTTTAGAAACTAAAACTTGAAAGATCAGGCTGCTCCATAGCTCAAGTGGTTAGTCGCTGGCTTCCCACCTCGGCGGCCGGAGTTTGATCCCGGATCTGGTCATGTGGGATTTTTGGTGGACAAAATGGCACTGGGGCAGATTTTTTCTTGAGTACTTCGGTTTCCTCTGCCAATCTTCATACCACCAATTGCTCCACAATCACCCTCACCTATCATCTGGGGCTGGTACAATAGGCCAGAAGTGACCGCAGTACAAGGGACTTAGTCCCACCCCAGTAGCAATAAAAAAACACTTGAAAGATAGGAAGATGACATTGAGATGGCTCAAGGGAAAATTTTGTGAAGATGGGAGTTGAGTGGAATTGGCTGAGAATCTTGTCCAGTAATCGATTTCAGTATTAACAATGTTGTAATTCTAAATCCAATTTCTGCCGATTACGAAAATCATCCACCGACATGAGAGTGGGCATTTGCCCGTCAAGCATAGTCTGTGATGAATCGTATCGCAAGTCGAACATTCCAGGTTCCTACTGACGGGCCAGCGTTCTATTGCGTATTATCTTCATGCTCTAGTGACTGGTAACGGAGAAATGTGTAGGACGAAATTCGTACCTTTATCTGCATTTCTTATCGAGATTGCACCACGGAAATCCGACGACTGCTCGTTTATGTTCCGCCTAAAATATTTAATAACCCAGCTGGAATTCAGTTTGCACTGCATTCTGGTGGAACATAGAGCGATAAAACGCAATTAATTTATACGCGATTTTGATCAAGCAATCCTTTGTCATCAGGGAAATTAAAGTGCATGGCTCTGAAACGCATAATTGCGCAATTTGAAGCAGAGTATAAAGGATTATTTCGAAGCTGCCCAGTGCAACGGTGATGCATTTTATCTACTCTTACCGAGAAATTTGTTTCTAGCGATAACGCTTTTGACTTGTGTTAGTGTGAGGTGCGCGATTCGAATCTAGATAAGGATACCGACTATCTTGGCTGTTATTTTTCTCAGCCACTCTAGGCAGACGCAGAATTAGTACTTCAAATTAAGTTAAGATCTCTTCCTTCCACAACCTTCCCAGTTCAATTTTTATACCGACTCTCATTTTTAATGCTTTTTAGTCTGAGTTGTTGACATAGACATTATTCAGATTATAAAGATATAAATACAGTTTACCTGTCTTTTATATTGGTGTGAAGCAAGGTTTTTCACCATAAAGAAGAAAATTGATTGTTTTTAGAACAAAAATGTTGAGATGAATGACAATTAGGCCTACTGTCTTCTGGAATGTGAAATTTACAGTGTGGTAGATAAGTGCTTGTCTGCCAAGCAACACGGTGTCACATTCAGGTAGACAATCTTCGTAGTCGCTGCCGCAAGAAACTCAAATTTCAGTGTCTGGGCCCAGGAAAGAAGAAAAGTACATAATGTTGATCTCAATATTTTGTAGTCTTCTATGGCTCTACAGCCATTTGTTGTGCCCTGGCCTCTTCTTCAGTTTTGTAAACTCTTTTTATATACAGACTGTACGACTCCTTGAACGAGTGATCAGACCGTCGCAAAGCCGCTACTTACACACAGGACAACACAAACATCTATGCGTTGAGTGGATTTCGAAACCACGATCCCAGGGCTGGATCGAACGAAGACAGTTCATGCCTTAGACTTCGCGGGCACTGTGAACGGCACTTCGTAGTGTTCACCTGATATTTGTTACGACTGGGAAGAACAGGACGTAGCATGGTCTGTGTCTGCTGAAAAGATAAATGCATTCGACTTATTGGTTTTGAATCTCGTGGGAAGCACAAACTTCGGGAGAAATATCTATATGTAAGATAATATTAAAATGGATAGTGAGAAGTGTGATGTAACGGTACACAAAGCATTTAATTTAAAATACAAAATAAATAAAAAAAACGGGATAAATATATAATGAATAATATTTTGGGATATCATAATTATAGAAATGATTTGTTGAGGGCATGACGGTCGGTGTTCAGTTCCATCAGGATCAGGAGTTTCTCCCTCCCTGCCCCTTTGTCTCTCCACTCAGACTCTAATCCGAATATTTTCCTCCAAGTTTAAGGTGGAGCAGGGTTTGAATCTGATAGCTCACCTTCATCTTTTGTTGAGATCTATAGTTCTCCAGCCCCAGAAATATCTCCATATGTTCATAGTGTGATGCATGATCACCGGAACTACTCTGCCTTTACGTCTGTATAAAAGAATTACATATATACGTATAGACATATGTTCAGACATACTCCATTTCAATCGAATTTATTCGATTACGTCGATTTTACTGAATTTCATATTCATCGCTTCCGTTCTCCTTGGTTAAATCTCGTCTGTTTCGCCGACTTTGATCCATTTCTTCAACTTTTGTTTGAATGTACTCATTATCATTAACTGCTTACATTATATTTATTTAATCATCAGCTAACAGACATTTTAGTTTGCACAGATGTGCTTCAGCTTTCACAGTAGCCCCCCCCCCTTCTGTCGAACTAATATAATATACGAATATTTGCATTGTACAAAGTATTTTGCAAGTAATCACCCTTCAAAAAATGCCCATAAAATCTTTATACGTCAACTTTAAGAAATATGGCTATTATTAACATTAATACAGCAATTATAAGGAAAATAAGCAACAGACGATAACGAAATTGCTATATATTTACTGAAATTCAAAGAGTAAATACGCTATTAGCGTTATCTAGATTTCGCAAAGACCCATGGTCATTATTTCTAACAAAAAAACAGCTGCCTTTATTTGAACAGAAAAAGATCGATAACACGCAAAACCGTGCTAGACCCAAATAGAGTAATATTTTTATATTTATGTTCATTATTATCAGATGACGAGAGAAAACTGGAAGATACAAGTACATAATTCCTGATCTACTGATAAATGAAACATTTTACTGATAGTCTGTGAAAATACTGCCCACGGCTAACTACTTAAGCCAACGGTAAAACAAGGTAGCAATACATGCACATGGGTTAAGAGAGACAGGGGAAAACAGAAGGGGTAGAAATGAACTGGACATGCATGGTCAGATGAGAAAACATTTAAGTGCGTGACTAACGTAAGGTAGAAGATATAGTTCCAGACATTACTACAGAGCAGAAGAGACGCAACGAGCATGCTGGGGTCAGACAAAATGGGCGAAAAGAGGTGGTTGAATAAAAGATGAAATTTTTGTTCTCTTGGAGAAGGAAAATTATGACGTGGGTACTCTTTGCTAAGTATAATTAGAACGAACAAGTCAAATAGGATTAGATGGGCAGGGCATGTAGCACGAATTGTGTGAATATGAATGCATATAGGATATTGGTGGGAGAGCCAGAAAGAAAGAGACCACTAGGAAGACCAAGACGTAAGTGTGTGGATAATAATAAAATGGATCTTAGAGTGATAGGATGGGGTTGTATGGACTCAATCGATGTGGCTCAGGATAGGGACCAGTGGAGGGCTCTTGTGAACATGGTAATGAACCTTTGGGTTCCGTACAATGTTGGGAAGTTCCTGAGTAACTGCACACCTGGTGGCTTCTCAAGAGGAGCTCAGCTCCATGAAGTTAGTTATAGGCAGTAGTAGGCCTATCCACGATACGAAGGGAAAAACTCTGAATAAAATACATCAATTGTGAAGAAGCTGGATAACTTAAATGTGAAAAGAGACGATTTCTCCTTGAAATAATTTTCTGCCTAGCAAATATCAATTTGTATTTCAGAATCTGTTTACGCTAGGAGAAATGTTCTGATTCGCGTTGTCATTCTCTATCCCTGTAGCAGGCCGCGAAGGCCCATAGGGTCGTCAGACGTCAAGGTTCCTACATTTTCTAGATATTCGGCTCACAGATTGCGGTAAGGTTGTCAGCCTTATGCGCCGGCCGCCTTTACCCCCCAGGACCATAGTGCGGCTGGGAAAATTAGGTAAATTGAAAAAATCCACCTCATCGGGAATCGATCCCGTGACCTTCCGGCTTGTAGCATAGTGCCTCATCCAACTACGTTACCGCGTGTCCTCCAGTAACACGTTCTATCGAAGTTTAGGTTTTTATGTAAGGATCAGTTTAGATGAGGGTTTCCCAAGTGTGGCCACTGTGCCCTCATGCGTTCAGCACCTGTAGAAGGGAACGCAATTCTCAAAGAACTATTGGTGTGAGGAGTTGTCACTTGTCACATTGCCCCCAGCACAGCATGGGGACTGCAATATCGAAAGAACTGCTTATCGGTGAAAAGAAATATCGTCGCAGAGTTTAGTACGTTCTTGCTGTACACAAAAATAGAGCTCGCAGGCAAATTTATTGATAAATATAGAAAGCAGCGTTTAAAAGTATAACATTGCTGAGAGCTCAGTATATTTTATTCAGTCGCTGCGGCATTATATAAATATTGGCCAACTTGATCGTTAGGGATAAGGCGATATTCCCGGTGTTACGGGAAATGCTATGTGCAGTGCCACGTGTAAATCTGCGATAGAAGTACTTGCTAAATTAGTGTTCCCTTATAGTACGGTCATGTGATTTGTGTCTGTCCTTGTGTATATATGTAATCGTTATATATTTAATTCTTTCATCTTCACTGCTCCCTTTTTTTCTTATATTTATTCTCCGTTTCTTGTATTTTACCATCCATCCATTAGTTAACTCCGTATTGTTTTTGTGTCTCAAATTGTGTGCAAATTGGAAAAATGTGTTCTCATACATTTTTTTGACGGGCCTGTCTGGTAGCCGAACGGGCTGAGGCATGTATTGTCTTTGCTTGTTCGTAAGCGGGATCGTGGGTTTGAATCCCCTACAATGCATGGATGTTTGGTATGTGTATATGTTTATTGTGTTTGTGTTGTCCTGTCTTTAGGTAGAGGTCTTTTTACGAATGAATTAAGTAAGTAAGTAAGTAAGTAAGTTCATTTGACCATATCGCAATGACTGAACATAAAAAGATCCGTCTGCAGGTCATGTGCTATCTATATAAAACTGCAAAATGCAGTCTGTTGATAACAAAATGAAAGAAAAGAAGGTGTGCGTTGTGTGAGTTATTGTTGTAGCCTACTTCGCTGTCACTTCCTGTGGGAGCATATCTCAAGAACATAACACCGCAAGCAGCAGAACAACCCGTGTCAGCAAAGCAACGGGGTGTACATGTAACCGCTGGGATTGATGCACCGCTACAGGTGGCGCTATCTTTCCAAAGTTATTTTATTGTAAGACGACAGAACATGCATGCATATTATTGCACGTAATGCATATGCAAGTACATTCATGCTGGGCATGCTATCAGATTCTGGCACTTGTGACGCGACTGAACGGCTTTCAACTTACACAAGAAGCTAGTCTAAAATGAAAATAAAAAATGTCATTCCCTTAACGCTGGAAGCTTTACAGGTTTCGGTTCGTAAAAGATGGACGTCAATAGATGTTTATTCACGTTTTTTATTATCAGAAACCAGAGGTAGACTGTTCCTTACAGAAAAACAACAAACCAATTAGTGAAAAAGTTTGATAATATTTTTGTATCTAGTATCTGTCTTTGCCGATCACAATGGCAGTGCGGTCTAAACCATGAACTGTCTTCGCCCCCTCAAACACAGAGATCGTGGGTTCGAATCCCGCTCGAAGCATGAATGTCGTGTGCGTTTATTGTGCGTGTAGGTAGTGGCCTTGCGACGGGCTCATCCCCCGTCTAAGGCGCTCTACCGGCTATGTATTGATTATGAAAATAAAAATGCTGCTAAAGTCCAACAGAAGGACTTCAGAGCTTTAGTTGAATACATAATGTCTGTCCAGATAGGGGTCTATGTTCTTTGAACTTATTCTCGTGGGAAGAAAGGACATTACGAATTCTTCACGCAATGTACAATGGACGTGTAATGGGAGGGTGGATTCTGTATCCATGTTTCTTCCTCGATGCTACTAACGCGAATTCCATCGAACGTAATACTTGGACCTGTACTAAAATTTTTGTAAAAGTTATGCCTTATCTAGCAAAAGAAAAGAGGAGAACTAATTCATCACTTCACTTAGGTGATGCTGGAAATGCGCCTTGACATGGTTATCTATATATATACATTTATGCATACGTGAACGAATTACGAAAATGGCAAAGAATACACTCGTAAGACGTACAAGTGTATCAGTATTTCAGGATTAGTAAAGGAGAATTATTTGTGTATTTAGATAAGCAGACAATTGCTTAATTTGTCTTTGTCTGTTTCACCTTCGTAACACAAAATGGAACTTGTCCTGCGGAGTCAGAAAATGTATATATTTGTGGCACAATTTCGCGTTGGATTCTGACTTCGCAAGAAGTTTATCGAAACTTGTCATTTTGTGATCACTTTAGATAAGTTTCACTGCCAGTTTACCTTTGCACATCTCGGAGCGGCAGGCAGGGCATCCCACGGAGAAGCATAAATTCATCTGTCAGAGCTTGTCCACATGTTTCTGTCAGCGCTCACCTTTTCGTGTCTTTCTTGAAGATTTATTGTCGCTACCAATGCAAGAGATTATATTGCTGTCTTTTCAAAAATCAACTGCCTCCCAGACATTGTATGCATTCAGCTGTTGAAGGCTTCGAGTAGTGGGAGCCAGGATAGCTCAGTCGGTGTAGGGACGGGCTACAGTCTGGACGGCCGGGGTTCAATTCCCGGCAGAAATAGGTGATCTTTCTCTACTCCATATCTTCCAGACCGGCTCTGGTGCTCACCACAGCTTCCTGTCAAAGAAGAACTTGGGTCTATATTCCTGTGTGTAATGTGGCCGGCTCGTTCAGCTGACCACTCATCTCCATCTAGTGCCAAGGTCAAGAAGGGTGGAGCTACACTTCAACTCCCCCGTGCGAGTATGTCCTCATGGCATAGCGTTTAATTAAATAAGAACAGGGACATATTTACCTTAAGTTCCAGTAGCTCTGTGTGGAAGCCACTGCTTGGGATACTTCCTGTCTAGGAGCATGCTAACCGTACTACAGTCTGCACAGTCAACTTTCAAGCTGATGTTTGTTAACAGAGGTTCGAGTGGCCGGTGGCTCGCCCCGTGGAGAGTCATGAGGTGCTGCAGATCCAGCTGCTGGCCTACAATCGCTACTTCAGCAACAAGGTGCTCGGCACTTACGGACTGGTGCTACAGAAGTTGGTGCAAGACGGACACCTCATGGTGACAGACACACTGCTCGACCTCAACAACAAGCCGTTACCGGTGAGTCACTCTGACGCCGTGTCTTGCTCTTAATTTTCTTATACGTCTATCTTAATTTACATCTTACTTTAATCCATACTGACGAATCCTAGAATCAAACAAAGAATGGTTAATCCCAGTTGCTAATAAAGGAAATCATATTTTACACTGTAATTTCTTAAACGACGATCTTCTGACAGTAACTACCACCAGGACATTGCCATTTTTTAGCCTACTTTACTTATTTATAAAAATGAATTTATGGGTATGCGATTTCCATGCTGTCGGGTGTGTCTGTGTATTCCTTCCTATCAACTTTTCAATACCTGAACCAATCTTTATGAAACTTGATACGTACTGGTATGTTGTGTCTCAGAGGCGTACTTCATAAATCCCTCCCCTCAGTCTATGTGCATGTAGGGGCATGAATCTCTCGTTGCCAGGAAACGGCTCGGTAAAAAGATACCACAGCAATGAATACACAAGCAACAATGGCAATGTCTAACGCGTCTTCTTCTATGTAGGCCGTGTCATATCAGGGATAATAGACGATCAGTTCTTCCCAGAACTTCTTGTTTATTCTGCAAAGAAGACAGTGAAGAGAAGGAACACTTCCGGGTTGGATCCTTTAGGAATCCACTCGTCTAAATAACATTTCCAGAATGCCGAAGCAACTCGATTGGGGGAAGTCACGTTCAGTTTTCCGACAGCACCTGCAATTACGGAGCCCAGATAACGCAGTCTACCAGCGACTGACTACGGGCTGGACGACCGAGTTGTCGCAGTTCGAGTCCCTGCAGGGTCAAAATTTTATCTTCTCCATGTTGTCCAGACCGGTTCTGGGACCCACCCAACTTTCTACCCAATGGGCGCGGGGGGGGGGGGAAAGAGGCCCGGGGGAGGGAACGGCCCCACCACCCCCAACTTTCTACCCAATGGGCGCGGGGGGGGGGGTAAAGCGGCCGGGGCGTGAAACTGACCACTCACCTTCTAATAGTTCTGAGGTCAAGAAAATGTGGAACTATACATCCACACCCCCATACGCTTCATGGTGTAGTGCTTAATTAGGTAAGCACAGGGACAACTTTATCTTTACTGGCAATTACAGAATTACATGAATAAATTGAAATTGGCCCTGACGATGTGTCTGTGTTCAGATAAATGGACCTCAATGGCGCTGAATTCTGATTTCACAGTGAGTCCCGGAATAGGTAAATGACAGATTCAACACAGGGCCAGATAATCCTCAAAGAGCTGCTGTACTGTCCGTCTGAATCTTCACGAGGTCCCGTTTTGCGGGTTGCGGAAAGGAGAGTGGCTGTTGTTTATGCATTAGGAGTTTGGCCGACCCTGCTCCACGGGTCGAAAGAAAACTTTCTTTGGGAATATATGCGAATTGAAGCTTTCACGGCGGCAGCGTACAATAGAAGCTTCTTGTATTCTGTTGTAACGTGTAACAGTCTGTAGAGGAAGAGGAGGGATTATGGAGCGCAGGGCCATTGTTTTTTTCAGTGTACATCTCGCCGTACCGACCGACATGCCAGAGCGTGCCGAATTCCTTCCCACAACAGACTTAGGAAAACCGACGCAAACCTATTCCATCTAATGACTAATTTATTATCTTTCTTTTTTCCTTGGCACTACAGCCCCAGATTGCCTAGGCCTACCTCCATGAACTTCTCCGTTCACATCGGTTTTTCTAGATCTCACACATTCGGTAGGACCCCTTGGGCGGGTGATCAGCTCGTCGCAAGGCCTCTACCTGTACACAAACACAGAAAAACGCACACACACAAACTAAACATTCATAGCCTGAGTGGGATTCGAAACCACGATCCCGGTTACCAAGCGAGCGAAAACAGTAGGAATAATTTTACCTTTCATAATAATTTCAATTACTATGTAATTTTCCACTTCTAAAGCAGACTTAATTTGTCGTATGAAAGGGTAATTAATTATCTAGCTTTCACAGTCACCGACTCATTCTCTACTGCAGGCGCTGTGTGCCTGTAGCATTGAATGGTGAGTTTGGAGGAAGGAAAAAGCAGTTGTCGTGATCTGCCTTTACGCACAACGCCATTTTCCTAGAAAGAAAGCAAGTCTTTGAAGGGAAAATTGACTTTATGGCCTCAGAAAAATATGCTGAATGAGTGATAAGCACTTAATGTAATAAAAGCAGAAAGGTTTGGGATTATTGAATTTGTCCAAATGGGAGTACGATGAGACAGTACATCAGCTATTCATAGACTTCAAGAAAGCCTATGATTTAGTTAGGAGGGAAGTATTGTACAGTATTCTGATAGAGTTTGGGATACCCATGAAACTAGTTAGGTTGATTAAAATGTGTTTAAACGAAACGTATAGTAAAGTCTGTGTAGGTAAACATTTGTCTGATAAATTTCCTATCCAGAATGGTTTAAAACAAGGAGATGCTTTATCGCCACTCCTTTTCAACTTTGCCTTAGAATATGCAATTAGGAAAGTCCAGGGAAGCCAGGTGGGACTGAAACTAAACGGGACACACCAGTTGTTGGTCTACGCTGATGATGTAGATCTACTGGGTGATAATGTAGATACCATAAAGAAAAACACACAAACTTTAATTGACGCAAGTAAAGAGGTTGGTCTAGAAGTAAACGCAGAGAAAACTAAGTATATGTTACTGTCTCGTCACCAAAATGCAGGGCGAAATCATGACATAAAGATAGGAAACAGATGTTTTGAAAATGTGGCACAGTTCAGATATTTGGGAACAACGATAACAGATTGAAACCTGATTCAGGAGGAAATTAAGAGGCGATTGAACTCGGGTAATGCTTGCTACCATTCAGTCCAGAACCTTGTGTCTTCTTATCTGCTGTCCAAGAACATAAAAGTTATAATATAAAAAACTATAATTTTGCCTGTGGTTCGGTTCTGTATGGGGGTGTGAAAATTGGTCTCTGACATTAAGGGAGGAACATAGACTGAGGGTGTTTGAGAACAGGGTGTTGAGGAGAATATTTGGACCGAAGAGAGATGAAGTGACNAGAATGGATCTTAGAGAGATAGGATGGGATGGTATGGACTGGATAGATCTGGCTCAGGATAGGGACCAGTGGAGGGCTCCTGTGAACATGGTGATGAACCTTCGGGTTCCATAAAATGCAGGAAAATTCTAGAGTAGCTGCAGAATTGGCGGCTCCTCCAGAAGGGCTCAGCTCCATGAGTAAGTAAGTAAGTAAGTAAGTAAGTGAGTAAGTCAGTCCAAAAACCCAAGTAGGAGGGAATGAATGAAAAAATGATGCAGACGGGAACTATAAAAGAAATAAGAAAGGATTGAAGTAGGAACGAAAGCAGGAAATAGAGAAAGAAAGAGAGAAGGCAGAAAGGAAGAAAACGAGAAAGATAGAGTTACGTTATTCTCAAGCACAATAGATCACTGTAGGTCGCGGTGCAAGGGCCGAGAAGGCCCACCCCTTATACATTCATATACATACTTTACTCTCAGCCATGATGAAATGAGAATGACGTCAATTTCCAGTGGAAAGTAACTGCTTTATTTCGCTGTTTCCGGCTCGTATCCTGCTGAATAATAACGGCTGAGTTAAGCCTCATCCATTCAAATGCAGATGGCATTGCGGCGCAGCTGAAAGAACCCTAATTTTGCCCAGATGTTAAATGTGAAGACGAGGAAATTCCTAGCTTCTCTACGGCCATCATTCTTTCTGGAGAATTTAATGTGCGAGGAAGCGAGGAAGCGAGGAAGGGAGACGCTGTCACAGCACATCTGCATGAGGATCTCACACATGACGTTAATGTTCCTAGGAATGTACCCTTACCAATAAGAGCGCAAACACGTACACATACGTACACGTATAATAAAGCTGAATATTTTTCATTCGTTAATTTGCCTACCTCAGTGGCTTCCTTTTTTAGTTATTGTATGTACAAATTTGTTTTTGCAAATTTAAATACACTAGATGCACCACAGTGCTCAGATGTCATTGGATATTTTTCAGTTGACATAATCATTCCAGCCGCGCTATGGTCCTGGGGCCGATCAGCCTCTAACAGAAATGAGTACCAGGAATATTCTTGGAATGTTCTTGGGTGTATGTAAAGGGTGGGTCATAAAAGCTATGGCTTCACAATCACACAGGATGTGTTCTTGGGGAGTAAAGCGCAGCCGGCGTGTAAGTCTGACAACCTTACCGCCATCTATGAGCCCTTTGTCTAGAAAATGTGGGAACCTCAACATCTCACAATCCTACGGGCCTCCACGGCCTGTTACAGGGATACCTTTACTTTACTTACTTACTTACTTACTTACTTATAGACCTATCACTCTTAACGTCATCACTAGATGGAAGTGAGTGGTCAGCTTCACGACCGTCCTGCTTAACCTCCAGGGGAACAGCTCCCTGTCTCCATTGTATAGAAGCTGGGTGGCCCTAGAGCCAAGAGAAGAAAATAAGCTTTTACTTCTGCCGGGAATCGAACCCCGGTCGTCTAGCCAGTACTCCGCTGCTATACTGACTGGGCTATTATGGCAGCAATATTAATGGTGCAAGCATAATGTTGCCAAGAAATCTGTTCTGATGGTTACATGCAATTTCGGAACTTGGGGTTTTTCTTTTTAAACGAATCGTTCTTTACTGTGTTCTTGGCAACTTTTCAAATAAATGTAACTAAGAAAGTCAGCGTAACACTGTGAAGGTGAAAACTGTTAACAGTATATTCATGGTGATAGCGAGTTTATGGAAATTGTAATTACAGACGTTTCTTGGTGTAAATTCTAAGTTCCATACTTCATCGAAATGTAGTTTAGTAGACAAAACATGCGGAAATATGGACAGGTAAGACCTGACCGTAACATATTCACTTTATACGCTTCGCGGAAAGAACGACAGTGCAGGAGACAATTTATAGATTGCATCTTCTGCAGACCCCAAGGGACTGCTAAACGCGTGCGTAGACTGAAGCACTGAAAGGGCAATTTGTGGCCCTAATTCAGCTTACGGTCCTTCTCTTGGGTCATTTAACGTGAAATTGCACTCAGGACTTCAGTCTCCGGAGAAATATGGGGATAAGCTAATGTCGTCTAGGTATATGGCCATGTTACGACTACTTCGAATATATTGCCTCTACGACAGACGCAATTCCGGAAGTAAATTCTGCCGAAAGCGTGCAATGCCGCGATATAGTGAGAAGTTAAACGGACGCGTTCGGGCTAGGAGGAATAAGATACAGATGCTCAGGACGCTGGGAAAATGTAACAGGAGCGAAAACTTGGAAATACTGAGTCACGAGAGATTCACAGCTAGCAGAAACTTATAGAAACTATTCACAGTATTTACAGGAACGTATCTATAGCGAAATATGTATAAAAAAATGGAGATTTACTTCCTTTCTGAAAATGTTTCTCGTCCTGACAACATACAGTGAAAAGCAGCGTAAAATTAATCTCCTAAAGAAAGAAATATATTTAAATTGAGAACGAATGTAGGTCCGCACATCAAGCCAGAGTTCGGACGAAAGTATTTCCGGATTTGATTATGTAAATCTCGGTTCTGAACTTCGTTTCCTACTATATACATTATCACGTGATAGATGCGCCTAGACACGTGGTTGGAATTGGTAATAAGATTTATTGAATTCTTAAAAATTATAATTACAAGTAATTATAGCGCGGTCGCTAATCTGCAGTTCACTACAGCATGCACTAAGTCTCCTCAGTCTGCTGTGTCTTCACCGTTTGTCGCCTGGTAAAAGCTTCCAACACCGTAGATCCCAAAGCTTTCGTGTTTAGCGGCTTCTGTTCTATCCGAAGAATGCGAAAGTTTAAAACATTTTCATGTCTGTAAATCAAAAAAATATAAAGTATTTGTGAATGTTCATAATTTGAGACAACTAACGATTTTAAAAGAAATAAAATTTTCCTAAGTTTCGAAAATTGTTTAGATTTAAAAACTTCAGATAATTGAAAAAAAATAGAAAGAAGGGAATTTTATACCATTTATGAAGTCAGAAGTTTTGCAAGTTTCAAGGCGTCGATGGATGCGCAGTGGTCCGAAGCGCCAAAGTAACAGCCTAATTTAACTTAACGTAGCATAATATAACATAACATAACATAACATAACCTTAGGGCGGGTACTCACTACAACGCTGCAACGTGCAACGCAACGGTTGCTGCAACCACGTATGATGTGTACGTTCACCGAACCTAAACTTGAACACTAGTTGCTCCGCAGAGTTCGTAGTGAAGACAAGAATTACGTGTATGAAATATCTCTCCACACTTCAACGAAAACACTGCGCGCCGCTTTGTGTTCGCCAGAATACCGACAGCCAGACGTGTCACAGCGCGCTTCACTGCGAACTGTTGCAGCAACGGAGCTCAAGTCGTACTCATTATAAAACGTGGTTGCAACAACCGTTGCGTTGCACGTTACAGGGTTATAGAGAGTACCCGCCCTTATAGCATCTCTGACGAAGGTCTGCTGAATGGGTAGGTGGATGCGCAGTAGCTATAAGCGTCTGCCATGCCTAATACAGGGTGATTCACGAAGTTTTACCCCGGCTTATGGTACATTTTCGTGCAGTTATTTCCTGCAAAATTTCCTTATAAACTTGTGGTAGATTTTCAATAGTTACAGAGTAACAATGGATTTTCGAAACGCATTATGCAGCGCTATGCCCCCCCCCCGACTTGGCGACCATGCGTTCCAGTCAGCTGTGTCAGCAGATAACACAGACCGGCTGGAATGCTGCACGTAGGCAGGCAGAGCGTTCCAGTGGTAAATAGGACGTGTTGGTGGCTGTGAAGTTAAGATGTACACATTTTCCACTGAGGAATACGCCAATATGGTGTTTGTTTTGGGAGTATGTGATGGAAATGCGAGAGCCGCTGCTACCGAATATGACCGGCCTTATCCTAATCGCAGGATTCCGAATCCTAAATCCATTAGCAGTACATTCAACACATTAAGGTAAACTGGTTCTCTTCCCAGCTTTCGTATACAATACGAACAAAATCCTCAACATGAATTGTGCGAAGAAGAAGAAAACATTCTCGATGCTGTAGAGCGCAGTCCGCGTGCCAGTACAAGACGTCTAGCTCGGCGGTTCGGTGTTTCTCGGTCCATGGCATGGAGGGCTCTTCATGAGAACGGGCTGTATCCTTATCATTTACAGCAAGTACAACACCTACAACCAGGAGACCGTGCTCTTCGTCTGCAGTTCTGCAACTGGTTAAATGGAAATAGGCAGTTGTACCTCTTGATAATGTTCTGCGATGAGGCACAGTTTACACGGGACGGGGTCAACAACAGTCACAACTTACACGTTTGGGCAGACAATAATCCCCGTGCCACGTTAGAATCGAATATTCAACACCGATTCAGTGTTCATGTCTGGTGTGGTGTTCTGTATGATCAGCTAATCGGGCCGTTCATTTTATTGCATTTGGGGCTGGATGAAGGACATTGTGTACCAGGTAAAGGTACAAACACGTGAAGCGTTGCTTGAACGTTTTCTGGACGCGGCGATGACAATAAGGAACAAACGTATGGAACTGCGAAATGCTACGAGCGCGGTTTATACGCGTGCGACGCGTTGTGTTGACGCGCAGGGAGAAATTTTTGAAAATCTTATGTAAATCCAGTCGTCTTCTAAAGCACTACAGTTTAAAGGAAATAGATTGATAGAAGGGTGTGTATGCAACCATTGGTATGTTTACAGAATGGGATGCTGAAAATAATGTAATTTTGTAACATAAAATCGATTAAAAATGTTGCACAATGCAAAATTAAGAAACTGAAAAAAAAATGGTTTTAGAATGCTTCTTTTCTAAAACATTAACGATTTAAAAATTGTTTGTATTCTATTTCCAATTTGTTTTGACTGAAATTCGAAGAAAAAAAGATTTTTCGCCAGTTTTCAAATTATTGTATCTACTTAATTATGAGTTGGATACCAGTATATTAACATTTTTGTTCCAAATTACCTCAGGAATGCACTCCCTAAGTGGGGGTAAAACTTCATGAATCACCCTGTATAACCCAATCCAAACTAAGATCCAAGCAGGTGAATTCAGAGTGGTTTGATACCTAACCCGATGATGTGAATCTGCTGGGTGATAATATACATAGATACCATAAAGAAAGAAACACAAACTTTAACTGACTCAAGTAAAGAGGTTGGTCTAGAAGTAAACGCAGAGAAAACTAAGTATATGTTGCTGTCTCGTCACCAAAATGCAGGGCAAAATCATAACATAAAGATATGAAACAGATGTTTTGAAAATGTGGCGCAATTCAGATATTTGGGAACAACGATAACAGATCGAAATCTGATTCTGGAGGAAATTAAGAGGAGTTTGAACTCGGGTAATGCTTGCTACCGTTCAGTCCAGAATCTTTTGTCTTCTTGTCTGCTGTCCAAAAACATAAAAATTAGAATATAGAAAACTATAATTTTGCTTGTGGTTCGGGTCTGTAAACTTGGTCTCTGACATTAAGGGAGGAACATAGACTGAGGGTGTTTGAGAACAGGGTGTTGAGGAGAATATTTGGACCGAAGAGAGATGAGGTGACAGGAGGTTGGAGAAAACTGCATAATGAGGAGCTTCATAATTTGTACTAGTCTCCAAGCATAATTGGAATGCTCAAGTCAAGGACGATGAGGTGGACAGGACATATAGCACGAATGGTGGAGACGAGGAATGCGTATAGTATATTGGTGGGAAAGCGAGAAGGAAAGAGACCACAGGGAAGACCAAGGCGTAGGTGGGTGAACAATATTAAAATGGATCTTAGAGAGATAGGATGGGATGGTAAGGATCGGATTGATCTGGCTCAGGATAGGGACCAGTGGAGGGCTCTTGTGAACACGGTAATGAACTTTCGAGTTCCATAAAATTCTGGGGAATTCTTGAGTAGCTGCAGAATTGGCGACTCCTCCAGAAGGGCTCAGCTCCATGAGTAAGTAGGTACGTAAGTTGATACTTAGCACGCCGAGCAGCGATAAAGCTCTCGATTTGTACTCTGGACGTACTCGCTTTGAATTTCGGCTGGACTCCGTCTGACCCTGACAGAGATTTTCCTTGTTTTCCGCACCCCCCCACCCCAGAATAAGTCCGATTTTCTATACTTTCCTCTGTAATTTCATTCTACTGCTGCCCCACACTTACCTATCCCCCCACAACCCTTCCAGTTGTGCGATATACCTAAGTAGATGAACATTGTCACGCCGCAAAGCGTCGCGTTTGAGGTCATATCTGACCGGTAATTGGGCGGATTAGAGAATAAAGAAGGAAGCATTACTAGATTTGAAGGAAACTAGCTAATTATGTGGAGCAGTATCTTGTCTGAGAAGCTGGTAGCTGCTCAGTTATCGAAGAAACCCCCCAATTTTATGGAAACCGAATTTCCCTGCAGTGTTCACAAGAGCCAGCTACTGGACTTCATCTTTAGCAATCTAGCACACTTCCTCAAAGCTTGCTTACCTACGGTAGAATAGTTTTATCCTCCTATCATCTGCACTTTTGCCTTTCAAGCCGTCTTCTTTCCTTCAGCTTTTGACCATAATTTTGTATTTCTTTGTACCGTCTCTGATCCTCGATTTAAACATCCTCATTCCTAAAATTATTTGATGCAAAGTTAAAATTAGAAATCCTTAGCCCTCTTGTAGCCTGTGCTTCATGTTCCGTGGATTGAGGCACACTTCTTCAGTAGCTAAGCAGCTCTAACTCTAAGTAAATGTTACATATACAGATGTATGTATGTTTCATATTCCACTATGAGATGGTAATTATATTGTAGAATCTGGAGACCAGTGCCAGCTTAAATTAAAAAGGATTTTAACGGGGAATTTATATGTGCTGTAAAAATCCTGCTTGTTAGATTAAAGTGAAATGAGATGTATTTTTTATTGTTAGTGGGGTGGGACTAAGTCTCTTGTAGGGCCGCGCTATAGCTCAAGCAGTTATACGCTGGCTTCCACCGCGGCAGCCCGGGTCAAGTGGGATTTGTGGTGGACAAAGTGGCGCTGGGACAGGTTTTCTCCGAGTACTTCGGTTTCCCTTGCCAATCTTCATTCCACCAATTGCTCCACAATCATCCTCACCTATCATCTGGGGCTGGTACAACAGGCCAGAAGTGGCCGCAGTACAAGGGACTTAGTCCCCACTAGCAATAAAGACAAGTTCAATGTACTGCGGCCACTTCTGGCCTATTGTACCAGCCCCAGATGATAGGTGAGGATGATTGTGGAGCAATTGGTGGAATGAAGATTGGCAAGGGAAACCGAAGTACTCGGAGAAAACCTGCCCCAGCGCCACTTTGTTCACCACAAATTTCACTTGACCAGACCCGGGATCGAATCTGGGTCACCGTAAATGAGATATAAGTAACGGGATAATAAATATTCAAGTTTAGAAGGAAAGGAGGAGGGGGGATTGCAAGTTACGGATGTTAGATTTTGTGAGATATTAAATCTAGGCTTCGTATTGGAATTTTTAGCTTTGGTATACGCCATGTGAAGAGAATACGTGAATGGACACACAACAGGAGATCGTGTCAGTCTATCGGCACATTTATCTCCATTTATGTATTAAGAAGTTTCCGGTAGCTCTCTATATTGAGAATTTACGTTAAGAATTGTAGGATAAATTTAATTTTGATTCATGCTGATTCATTATAAACGCCCTCCAAAGGCTTTGTCAGTAAAAGTTATAAGAGTTTTATACTTGGCGATGGTCAGACTTGTTACTCTTAGAGGGACTAAGCTGCTCTTGTGGCGTGAATACTTACGATGAGGCATAATCTACTCTACAAAACTTGGATTCTCAGAGGCTGTATATAAACAATAAAAAAGGTTACCTTGGATTGTGTAGACATGTCACTTAGTCACTCATGGAGCTGAGACCTTCTTGAGAATGTAACCGTCCATTCTGACTGGAGGAGTGTTGTGTGAAAATTAAATTTTGTATTAAGTTAAGATTAACAATATTACAAACAAAGAGATCCGGCAGATAGCCAGCTCTTACACGCGGAAGGGACATAGTTCAAGTTTTGCTATGTGAACAGGAAGTAACATCTGGTACTTTCCTGGAATTCTGGCAGTTTCAGCAACGTCGGAAAGGCTTTGAGAAAATGAGAGCTGACAGCTTGGGACAGCGATAACTTAGAAGTGGGACGGCCGGAGCCTCACACCCTGACTGTAATGCATCAAGGGGCTGTCATCCTTAGCGTCAGGTCAGCATCTGCCAGAATCACATAGCAGAGCAACATGATTGGGAATTCAAAATTTAGGGAACCTCCTAGTTTGAAAAATTAACCAATGGCAGAAGTGGAGGAGTGGATTTCTCTTGGAGTCTGGGGTTCGTGGACCTCAGAATTCAGAGAGAGGGATTCCACCTCGAAAAGTCTTGACACTACTTTCGGCAAAGTCGGACACTAAATTTACCACTACGGCCCTTCCGTAAAATAGTATAAGTACAGTTCAAATCAATAGTATTAATAAATTCAGTTGTATGCAGAAAGCTGGAAGGGATTAAAGGACTACTAAGTGCAACCGTCGAAAGGTGGGTGATTGTAGTGAAGTGTTCTTCCTGCCCTGTCCGAGCCAGACCCTTATAAGACCCTGGGATAGGAACCCAGCTCTACTGATTATAGTAAAGAACCCAAAGAAGTGAGCGGTGGTGGAGTGGCTCACAACGAAAAGGGCGCAAAGGAAGTGAGCGGTTATAAGAAGCCGCCAACTGTGCAGCTACTCAAGAACTTCCCAGCATTTTATGGATCCCGAAGGTTCATTACCGTCTTTACAACAGCCCTCCACTGGTCTCTATCCTGAGCCAGATCAATTCAATTCATGCCATCCCATCCTATCTCTCTAAGATGCATTTTAATATTGTCCACCCACTTACGCCTTGGTCTTCACAGTGGTGTCTTTCCTTCTGGCTTTCCCACAAATATCCTGCATGCGTTCCTCTTGTCACCCATTCGTGCTACATGCCCTGCCCACCTCATTCTCCTTGACTTAATCATTCCAATTATGTTTGGAGAAGAGTACAATTTGTGAAGTGTAGACATGTACAATTGTAAATAGTTTGAGTGTATGTATTTAACAAAATCTTACTTTCATGACAAGGGGCAAACTATGTTTGATTTAGAGATTTATAGATAAAATTCTGATCATGCTTCAAAAGTATTGTTCACCATAACAGACCCATCATATCCTCAGAGAGGACGGCCCACAATGACAGAATTGTAAATTTATTGACAAAACAAATACCTGATTAGGAGCCCCAAATGAGATCGATACCAAGATGGAGTGCCCACCAGTCGTAACTCGAATTCGATTTTCTCTTGATGTAAAAGTAGATGGCCACGGGCTGGAAGACCGAGCTCAGATTCCAGATAGGGCAGGAACTCTCTTTGCTACCGTGTCCAGGTCGACCCAGCCTCGTATCGATTCGACGCTGGAGGAACTCAGTCGTGAAGTAAAGAAGCCAGAGTTGAAGCGGGCAGTTTATCTACATCTGGTGACCAACGGCTTATCTTGCAAAGTAACAGCGTATATCTTCAAGCATAGATCTCACTATGGTTTAGAAGCATTTTAAATACTTTCCAATGTGAAGAATATTTAAATAAATATAAAGGAAAAAAATAGGAATATGGAGTATGGTATGTTTAGTGTGAAAAACTTTGATTCTTTCTTATCTGCAATAAATTAACACAAAGGCGAATGAGTTATTCAGAGTGTTATTTTAATATTTTCAAGTGTATGAGTGACTTAAAACGGGGTTTGGATTGGTAACTGGATTTATTGCTCACTCCTTGTACAGTCACCCGTAATCACAATCAGTTATAATAACTCACAATAAATCTTCAGCCGAACTCTTCTTCCATGGCTGCCTGGGGCTCACTCAGTTCTGACTGGACGACGAATGGGAGCAAATATAGTGACCCTTGCCTCTTCTTTTTCTTCTTGAGTTTTCACGGTTTCTGCTGCCTTGCCTCTTCCGATTCAGAACTGATTATGAAAACGTAAAGTACTTAAAGCCGGTCACGGTAGCCGAGCGGTCTAAGGCAAGCACTGTCTTCGCTCGCTCGGAAGCCGGGATCGTGGGTTCGAATCCCACTCAGGGCATGGATGTTTGTTTGCGTTTTTCTTGTTTGTGTACAGGTAGAGGCCTTGCGACGAGCTGATCACCCACTCAAGGAGTCCTACCGAATGTGTAAGATGTAGAAAAACCGAAGTGAACGGAGAAGTTCATGGAGGTAGGCCTAGGCCCACTGGGGCTGTAGTGCCAAGGAAAAAAAAGTACTTAAAACGTGTGATAAGCCCCCGCTAAACAACCTCTCTCTGCAAATAAAAGAGAAAAAGGCGGACATGTACATAAATGCCTGGAGCGGGATTCCAACCCACCGGTCCAATGTTGCAACGTTTCAGAACGGCATTCCCAGATGTTGTGGTTGATTTCTTTTATATTTACATAGGCCCCTGTGTTTGATCTTCTGTGTAATTAATCCTGACTTGCCCGGAAATCTGGTTGTTTAATGCAGACAAATGATTGAGCCTCATCAACTTGCCGGCGCCTGACAGTATATATATGGTTAGTGTTGATAAACGACTGTTTGTGTGTGCACACGACTCAAAACCGAGTGATGATAAAATCAAATAATAACATGAAAGAGCACATTCGTGCTTCAGACAAATGTACTGAACTCACCCTTAGCCTGAGTCTTTAATAGCAAAACCTTTAGCACGAAACATTACAGCGTTCCTATTGAAATGACTGCAGTGATTTCTATTTATCGTCCGTCAATATTGCAACAATCTTCCATTCACCACTCAATTTTAGTTTAACATTATATACCTCGACACTACATGTTTCGGCCCCAAACGGCCATCTTCAGGTGTCTTGATATATTACAAATATTTTATTAAACTGTGTTAAAACTGCTACACTGTCTTAGTCCTTGTTAAAATCACACGCTGTAGTCCTCTTTTTAAGGTAAAAGCAGATAAAATCTTTAAATGTTCTATTATACCCACGTTATTTTGGTGCATATTATTTCACCTCACACAGGGTGTCGTCCACTTTCATAAATGTACGTCTGTCCAGGGTGTTTTTCTCGGCATACATTTATGAACAATGGACGACATCCTGTGTGAGGTGAAATATTATGCACCAAAATAAAGTGGGTATAATAGAAACTGGTTTATCTGGTTTTACCTTAAAAAGAGGACTACAGCGTGTGATTTTAACACGGACTAAGACAGTGTAGCAGTTTTAACACAGTTTAATAAAATATTTGTAATATATCAAGACACCTGAAGATGGCCGTTTGGGGCCGAAACATGTAGTGTCGAGGTATATAATGTTAAACTAAAATTGGAGTGGTGGATGGAAGAGCGTTGCAATGTTGACGGATGACAAATAACGGACGTTAAGTTGACCAATTACAACGCGATGCTGAAATACAGAATCACTGATTACTATACTGACAGCCATTGAATTATACGAACCAGAAACATGAAGGAAATCACTGTAATGTGCTCTGCCTTGCTTTCATATGCTACGAGAAGATAGATCGAGGGTGTCTCAGGGCAGATTGCTGACGAAAATATTTGCTGGATAGATGGAGGAAATTACATATTGAGTAGTTTCATAATTTTTACTCTTCATAAAGTACTTTTAGGCAGGTTATTTGTTGATTATGTCAGCAACTTACCAGCTTCTCAACAAGACTAATTGTTATAAGAGGATAAACAGTTCCGTCCAGTGTGACCAGTAAAGAATTTTCTTATTTCAATCTTTCATCCCTTACATGTTTCGGTCTTTACAGTCCATCATCAGAGGGAAATCAATACAATCGGGAGCCACTTTTACAATATGTTTTTGAATGGTAAAATATACACATATAATGTTCATAAAATTCAAAGGATATAAAATTTAACGTTTTAACTACCACAGCGGCTGTCTTAATATATTAAAATATTTACAATTGGTTTGTTAAGATTTTTGTTGGAAGCTGTAAACCAAGTTGGTTCGTGTTCTTTTTATTATTTCTACCCTTGAAGGGTGCCAAACGTGTACCGCCTTGTAGTACTTGAGAAGAGGATTAGATTTTATATCAATTGTATTTTATCAACATTATATGTATATATTTTAGCATTCAAAAACAAGTTTGCAAAAGTGGCTTCTGATTGTATTGATGTCCCTCTGATGATGGTCTGTGAAGACCGAAACATGTAAGGGATAAAGGATTGAAATAACAAAAATCTTTACTGGTCACACTGGATGGAACTGTTTATCCTTTTACGATATTGTTAGTATGACGGACCAGAATGAAACAATTAAAGAGAAAGCCTAAGTGTATAACACATGACTTGTCGCTCAGGAGAAGAAATTTGGGTGAGGATTTTCTAGAATCAAAGTGCTGAACAACAGGAGAATCACTCACTTCCATCTAGCGCCAAATTTATATATGCCTATATTTATATATTCTATATATTCATTCTCATTCCGTATTGCTCAATTAATCCCAGTTATAAGTGTTCGTGGCTTGGTGCTAAAAACTTCTTTATCTAAATAATAAAGCATTTTGTAGCGTCAAGAAATGAAGACATATCGAGATTATTTAAGCAATACGAGGGGGACATTTCTTTACGTAGACCAAACAGTATGGCTTCACTTTCTTTGCACGTAAATTCTGTTGTCATAACTTGTTGAATATATTGAATATACGGGACTGTATAAACTGAATACAGAGTCTTTAAAGTAGCTGTAATGTGCCTTTTTTGAATTTGGAAGAGCTTCTCTTCCCTTTACGATGTGCTGCACTGTACAGACAGCGTCACTGAGGAGTGGGGCGGATATGTGAGTAGTCACGCCATCATGCCCCACAGCATGTTCAGCTCTCTTAAATAATCGTTCAGAGTTTGAAATCCAAGCCGATCTCTTCCCAGTATACTGATGAGTATTATCAGAGCGGACACATCCATCATGTAAAATTTACCCAGGCAATAGTGTACTTTTGTGTGTGTGTGCGTTTTTCTGTGTTTGTATACAGGTAGAGGCCTTGCGACGAGCTGATCACCCGCCCAAGGAGTCCTACCGAATGTGTAAGATCTAGAAAAACCGAAGTGAAGGGAGAAGTTCATGGAGGTAGGCCTAGGCCCACTGGGGCTGTAGTGTCATGGAAAAAAATAGTGTACGTAGCTCTGAGTAATTAGTTCCTCATTACTAAATATGACACTCAAAATCACAAAGTGGATTTTTTTCTGCGTAGGTATTCAAATGCAACTTCTGACTTCAGTGGTTATAATATTGTCACGATTTAGAGCAACTGTAGGCGGGGTTTTGGAATGGATACTGAATTCGTTGACCACTTTAACACACAACACGTAATTACACCTTATTATAAAGTAATCACTAATTTGCACAATTTACAGTTCACCAGAGCACACGCTAATTTATTAACATGAACAGAAATATTAATGCGGTGATGGCTGGGAATTGAGAACTTGCTCATGAGTTGGCAGTGGTGGTATTTGGAGATTCAGATGAAATGTGGGTAGGATAATTACCTGGTTGGCGAATTTGCATCTCTAATTGTTTTAAACAATTAGTTATTGCTGTATAATATTCCGTATGGATTCGCGTTAATTTTGAAACTCTCTCTTGGATTTGGTACGTTTATTAAATTTTAAAATCCGAAGTAAGCTTAATTTAAGACGAAACTAAGGTAGGAAGCGAGAGATTAATTTCGTAGGCCAAGCCTCACTTCTCACACGATGGACCTTCTATTTAGATGAGTTGACATCAGACAGACGAAGTAACATATAACGTATTTAATTAGTACATATCTCGCTTTTTGAATTGTAAAGATGTTTAATAAATACAGCCATAATTTTACGAAAAATTCTAGAAGAAAATACCTACTTGATTTTAGTCCGCAAGTGAAATATACCGACCGAGAGACCGCCGCTTGTCGGCGAACTTTAGTGCCAACTTTTTCGGATAGAGGGTGTCGCGTGGTCAGCGCAACGAATCCCCACGGACGTTAATCTCGGTTTTCTAGACCGGAGCCGCTATTTCCTTGAAATAACTCCTCAATTACCCTCACGAGGCTGAGTGGACCCCGTTCCAGACTCACTACTTCTCAGAAAACCTAGTAGCGACGGGAATCGAACCATGATCTCTGGATCTGTAGCCAGGAACTCTGAAGTGCAGACAAATATAGAAACTGAATAGGTTCTCCTACATGTGAACAAGAAACTCTCTTGTCATGTAACCCCACTTTGATCCGTCCGACAACAAGAGTAGGCGAGTGGCAGGGATGTTCTCTTGTGGCGTGGCGTGGGCTGTGATGCTCTAGTGCAGTGGTTCTCAACCTTTATGAGCCCGCGGCCCAGTAAGTTCTTTTTTTTTTATATATAAGACGAGGGCCTAGTCCCAACAAATTTACTCGTAAATACCTTTCCAGTTTTGTTAAAGTTCATGCATCAAGCTAACGTAATATTAGTAATTAATTATAGCATAATCATAAAGAGTATTAGTACACTTATGAATACGGTGTGGCGTGTTGATAAACATAAAATTACATTTAAATTAGTTACCAATCACTGGACTAATGAAATCTTGTAGCATTTTGTAGTTTCCTCAGACCAACATCATTAAATTAATTTGTGCTAATTTTTATTGACATATCCCATGCTGATCACCAAAACTTATGTTATTCAGCGTAAAATTGATTATTGTATTATTAAATTGATTTTAATAATGCTGGTTTGAAAAAACGGCAGTGAGAAAAATATTTATGCATTGTAACTTACCGTAGAAGTCAGCTGAGTAGGGGAAGAAGCAGAAGGATGTCAACTTGCCGGCGAAACACTTCTTATTATCACACACTCACGCCAAATAATTATATATGTAAAGTATGTAATTGATAAATAAAAATATATGAATCTCTCATTCTAAACACTACTTCCAACACTAATTAATATTTTGATTTTACAGACGCAGCACTTTAACACAGCAATTGTAAGTTATTGGAAATTTAAACTTAGTTTCTTTTATCGCAACTGAGTTTGAAAGATTTTAGTTAGGCTAGTGAGACTTCTGTTTCTGTTTTCCGTCCGTTAGCTTATTAATTCTGGGATGAATTGAAGTGAGAGCCAAACGGAGACTGTCAGAAAGTTGCAGGCAGTTCCTGCTTCCTTTTATGCACAGTCATGGCAGAAAATGCAGTTTCACAAAGATATGTGGTGGAAAAACAAAGAAGAAACCTCACTGCTATTTCATGTAAATTTGGATATTAATTTTTTTCTCTTATCCAGAATTTCGAAGTACTCGTGATATTAAAAGTACTTTCCTGTCGTTTTTCCGATGATAATTCAGTAAGTTGAAGGGTTCCTTCATGGGAAAGGGCTGTCTCTTTGTGTTCAACAAAAGGGTTCACAATCCACATATTTTGCCTCCGGGGATCCTCATGTTCGGGATAATATTTTTCAAACGACAACAACATTTTCAAGTGGGCTGCAATAATATCTGAAACTAGATTCTGTGAATAGAAATCATCTACCTCAATAATATAATCTGAGTACGACTGAAACATTTCATTGGTTCCTTCTGCAATCATATTAAGCCAGAGATTGAGTTTCTTTTTGAATGATTCGAACTTGTTCCATGCATTGAATATTGTTGTATCTGGACCTTGAAGTTTTAATTCAACTCGTTCATGTAAGAAAATATGTCGCTGAGATACGTCAGCCTGGCTACCCATTTCTTATCCTGGAAATAATGGGACAGGTTACTTTTCTTATCAATTAGAAACAGCTCGACTTTCTTTCGGAGTTCATATGACCTCTTGAGAACTTTAACGCGGGATAACCAACGAACTTCCTAATGGAAAAAAAGATTTTGATGATCAGAGCCCATTTCATCGCACAATGCTTTTAACAGTCTTGTACTTAAAGCACTGTTTTTATATAATTAATAATCTTAACAGATTGAGACAGGACTTCATTAAGCTCAGGCGCCATTTTTGTGGAGGCCAGGTTTTTCCTATGAATGTGGCAATGCCTTGACACTAAGTTATTGCCCGCCATATCCTTAATTTTAGTGACAAAACCTGAATTTTTACCTGTAAGACAGGCAGCGCCGTCAGTGCAAACTCCAACGCAATTTTTCCATTCGATACCTCTCTCTTCAATGAAATCATTTAAAACTTTTAAAATTTCACTGCTGGTAGTGTGCGTAGGTAATTCAGAAACACTTAAAATGTTTTCCTTCATGTCACTCTAATCATGGTCAATATATCGTACATACGTAAGTAAAATGCTGCTCTTCTGAATATCTGTAGATTCATCCAGTTTTAATGCAAAATATTTCGATTTTTTAATTTTTTCAATTACTTCCTTTTCTGTATCTTCTGCCATATCAAATATCCGCCTACCAATTGTATCATTCGACAATGGGATGTCTTTCATTTTACTTGCCGCAGACTGGCCTAATACTTCATTACAAGCAGCAATCAAAGAAGGCTTAATGAGTTCTTTCCCAGTGGAATACGGTTCTTTACATTTAGCTATCTATATGGATAGGATGCCGTCAGAAGTGAAGTATCAGTGGTTGAAGCTTTGTAAATAATTTTCTTTTCTACTTTAAGTGCATCCGGTTTACGCATAAAGAATTCAATGGGTTTGTTGACTAGATCGGAATGTCTTGTGTTGACATGTCAGGTAAGTCGCGATGGCTTCATAGCTTCATTTCCCAGAACAGTAGCACAAATGACACATTGAGGTCGTGGAAATTGGTCAGTGTTAGGGCATTATATGAAACTAAATTTTAAGTAGCTGTCCATGTACTTACGAATGGATGCAGACTTTTCTTCTGTGTGCTGGTGGTTTTCCCTTCAATTTTGTACATCCTGGAGATCGCTATGTAGGCTTGAGGTGCATGAATCACTCCTTGTTGCGTCACAACACCTTCAATATGAGATTTCTTAACACCAAAATTAAAAAAAAGACCCTTTTCTGTTATATATTAAAATTTAAATCACTCAGGTTTCGAAACAAGCACTTACACACTGCAATGCGAACTTGCGAAGAAACAGTATTCAGTATTAATAGATTTGAGAACAGGATACAGACTGCCTTGATCTTCAATTTCAGTAGAAACATTTTCTTTATACTCCCTTGCTGATTGGTCACTGACATTTGCAACACAGATGTTATTTCTCTCAGTTCTGAGAACAGAGGATATATCGTCCATTGTTGTTATCGTCCTGCAGGTAATTTTTATGACTTGTCATAAACATCGGTATTGCCTTTCCCGAATGTTGAAAGATTTGGATGTCTGAAAATTCCCGATCATTCATGAATACTTCCATGTTTAAAAATATGCGGCTTGGTCACTGACATTTGCTACACAGATTTAGGTGTTCTGTGTCTGAGCTTCTAGATACAAATATTATTCTCCTCAGAATATTTCCACTATAAAATATTTATTCGTGAAAAATGCTTAGAAAATGAAAATGACAAATTCCAGAAGAGCTTCTCGCGGCCCAGTATAATTGATGCCCGGGGCCCACTACTGGGCCGCGGTCCGGCGTTTGAGAAGCACTGATGTAGACTGTTCTGTGGCACAAAAGTGCCTAGGTACGAGGTAAGTGGAATTCTAGAACTATTAAATAATGTATTGTGGGGTGTTCACATGTATTCTACTTGTTGTAGCTTGTCGAGGTTTAAGTGTAATTCCTCGTCAGTCTTTTTTCTCGGCCAGGACATGTATTGAGCTACGCAAAGCACTTCCACCGGACAGGGAGGGCTAGAGGGGGGACGATTTATGAATAATTCAGAAGCTGCTCGTGTTTGTACGACTCATGCCCAAGTTTTATTATTTTCGGACCGCTAAGTGGACAAGCATGTGAGTTTTGCCTTCATTCAGTCAGAATGAAGGATGATTCAACAAATACGAATAGCTTCTGTTTGCCAACACTCATCTCTTTGTTTTGAGCTTCTGGAGAACAAACAGTGGCAGCTTTTGATCTCATGTAGGCGGAACAAGCTGAAGTTGATCCTATTTAATGGCATTTTGTGGCTTAACAGCATCGTAGATCCTATTATAACTTTTATAACTGCGAGATTACACGGGGTGGGTGATAAGCCGGAAAGGGTTTCTGATGTCACATCATTTCAGCTTGCGTCGTCGCATACATTCCGACAACTTTGATGAAAAATAAATTCGGAATTCTGATTTATAGATTAAAATTTGGAAGAAGGATTTTATATTTTCTGTCCCACGTTAATTTTCTGTGGCTAATCTTACTCCGCCACCGGTATCTGGAATATACAACGTCAAATTGTGGGCTTACTAAAGGGAGATGAATAGGAAAGTATTTGCAGCCCAGTCAAGATATTCTCCTGGAATGTGGCTGATTTGTTTTGTGGGACTGAAGCAAACCATAAAAGTCTTAGTTACGATGGCTGAGTTTGCAGCCGAAATTAGAGCCGAGAACCTCCCAAGTACATATATAGATTGTTATGGCTATACGAACCATCTTTGTGTACCACGTTAAGGGCAGATTATTGCTCTTGTTAAAACTCAGCGCCTAATTACATGACAGAAATTCTAAGGGCTTATCCATTTGTCTTCTTACAAAAGCGGTATTAGATAATATTTATCAACAAACAATTTGCGTCACCATGACGTCACTGAAAAACTGACACTGTTTACAGTCTTCTGTAGCCGACTGGACTGACTGCGTGTTGAGGGGACATCAGAGAACTCTAGAAAAATCGGTTACGTTTGGAGAACAGGATTTTAATTAATTTAATAATCAATAGGTTATACTACAGGGTGAATCGTATAGAACCGGCCCAATGAATTTGTTAATAATTCCGCAGGTGATGCACATAACCGCTCACAATTACGACATAATAATCCGTGGGCCGTACTGAGTCGAATGGTGTGCGCATGATCCGGCAAGTGGCAGCCCTTATGCTGCAAGGTCAAGGACAATGCCGAAACGTGTCTGCAGTGGGCAGGCGACAGTCATGGAGTACACTGTTGAACAGCGAGTTTTCTAGTGCCTACTTGAAAACGGCGGACACTTTCAACACCCGCTCTGATCACGGCATACAATCCAAGATAAGATATGTGTAAATTACTTTAATATCTGTATGGTATATTTTATATTACAGTTCATTTCGTCGGGTCGGTTCTACATGAATCACCCTGTATTACGAAAGCAAAAATTAAAACCTCCTTCTCAACCAGTACTCGTAAACAATGAATTGCGCCTAGTGCTCTCTTGAAGGAGAAACTACATGAAGGCCAATTTTGGGAAATCAAAAATAGAGACATTCGGCTACGTTCTGAGCCGTCGTTGGAATAAATGTCCCAGAAGACAGCTATACGTAATGTAGGATCTCAGGTTCTGACAGAAGCAGTTCTATCTTCCGGGATATAATGCAGTGTAGTCTATTGAAAGCCAATCGCATTTCGGAGGTTCATCTCTTCCGGGTCTAGGAATAAGCCGAGAAAAAAATTAGCAAACCTTGCTGCCTACTTCAAACTGGTTTCTTGTTTGATTTATTCCTCAACACTGAAGATGGAGGCGATATCCTCCTCAGAAATCTCGATCGATTTTCAACAAATTATGCGGCTTTAAACCCCAGGAGACAGAACTTTTCATCTATTCATAATTCTCGACATTATAATGAAATAAGAGACCCACTTGGAAAATGTTTTGCCACTGAGGTAGTCAAGAGGTTTACTTTTATAGAAACCTAAAGTTCCTTTCCGTGTTCGCAAAAAATTTCCGTATTGAAACCCGTCCTGACCATAGAATTCAGTTCATATCCTCGTACCCTGCTTAATATTATATTACTTTATAGTCTCTGGTACGTGTAATTTCCGATAACGCTGGATGCACTTGACAGCTGATGTACAGAGAGGTTGATCACAAAGCATTTTTGGTGTTCGAGAGATATGAACTCTCTTCATAGAACAAAGTATACCTTCTACTGCAGCACGCAGCTCTGCAGAATATGAAGAATATGAAACAATTACATATTCATACTCTCATTCAATTTAAAGTTTTATTTCACTCTCTGTTCGCTGGTAAATAATTCTTTTACATTATTTCAGTACGGCCAGTGCGCTTACGTTGCTGGGCACGGTAGCGTTTCTGATGTAACTGAATTATATATGAAAATGACAGGAAGATGAAGTGCTAAATTAATTTCGTTAGTTGAATATTCCTGTAGTGAGAGGGAGCCTGAAGTGGAACTTTTCTTTAACACCACCAGATTCGATGTTTTTTTAACACCACTGCGTATTACATATACACGTACTTGTTTAACTAATTCAGTATTGCAGGATATTGCTTGAAAACTTGATATTTGCTCTTCTGATAAATTAGTGATTGCTTTAATGTAATCTGAATGTTCTTTGCAGTTTACAAAAGCTAGCCATTAGAACCACTCTTGAGCCAGTCGGTTCCAGTCCATATCTTCACATCTTACTTTTAATATCTGTTTAATACTGCTATTCCTCGCTCCAGAGTCTCACAGGTCATCCATCTTTCATATGTTCCAAGAAAAAGAGTGCATGAATTTCTCATCTTCTGCATACTCAGTTCAGATACAATTCTTTATTTAATCATCCTAACGGCATTAGCAGCAGAGAACCGTGCAGGATTTTACGACTTTTCGTAATAATTCATTGGCGTTTCCTGCTGCTACCACTTGGAACATACGGCATCTGTGAAACATTTCATTTCACTTCAGTTCCTTAATCTTATAAATAATTAGTAGGACACCTTGGACAGGGGATCAGTCCATCGCAAAGCCGCTGCTTGCCAAGGGCATCAAGAACACAGAATAAAAGTAGGCAAAACATCCATGCCTCAAGTGGGATTCGAAAGATCCCAATGTTTCAGCGGGCGAAGACAGTTCATGCCTTAAACCGTGCGGCCACTATGATCGGTATTTCGTAACAAGATCGATTATAATTTTTAAAATTGTCGCTATTATTATGAAGGATGTATTTATATCATTATAATGCTTATGTGTGTATTTCGTAATATGGACTTTCGAAGCAGTTAATGGATTTTTAGTAAGTTTTGAACGGAAATCGAGCTGTTACAGTCTACCTCATTGTTTTGTTCCATAATTCCACATCGTCAATAGTACCAACACAACAGCCCTCTAAATTTCTCATTTTTAGTGAAATATAGAACATATTTCGAAATATAAGGAAAGAAAATCCTTATTTATGGCTTATACGTTGTCATATTTTTGTGATTTATTCGTTTTCTGACTGTAGATATAACTCTGACAAATAGAATTCAAGTTTGGGCCGGAAAGAAAGTAATATTCTCTGAAAACGCACGTTATTGTCTACACTTTATATCCCGGCTGCTTTTGAGAACGTCTGGGTTTCATACTTTGCCTGTTGCACTAAGGGGGGGGGGGCGAAGTGCTCACTCTCACGAAAATGCTGAGCTAGACGAAGATGTTTGTAATTCATAGAGGGCGACTAATGCATAGGTTAATAGAACACTTTTACATAGGGGATTACGAAGAACTGGTCAGGCAACTAGGACAGGAGACAAAGATGCTTAAAGAATTTTGGCAGGGAAACCTGTTGAAAAGCGTCTGTTGGAAGAACGGTATACAGATCACAACAAGATTGCGATGGATCTTGGTGAGATAAATTGTGAGGATAAAATATAGATTGAATCGCCTAAATCTTGTGTCTAGTGGCGGACTTTGGTATCTTCTGTTTTGTTACTAGAGTATCAGTTAAATTTATGCAATAAACGAACATGGAGACCAATTAAAGGGTAAAATCGTGAAGTACAGCCCAGAGAGGGACAGGTCTTATCAACGATAATGAAAAAAGTCAATGCAAAACATTGAATGTATTTTTCAATATAAACCGACCTTGACTGTATTACCATGGAAATTACTCTGTAGACCACTGCTGATTGCCGAATACCAGGCAACAATGAAATCTGTCAGACAGGTAAAGTAGGTTTCGAGAAAACTGAACTTTCTCGTTTGGACACCTTCTGCATGAATACATCACTTATGCATTTTTATTTCAGGAGAGACTCTCCAAATATTACTAGAAAGTAATGAAAATTGTTAAAAGACGTTTTCAAGAATTCGCCATTTTGTATTTTGGGTCCATTTGAAGGGCCTCTATTTTTGCAGCTACGATGTTTATAGTCACATGGCACCGGGAAATGATGGGTGAATTCTTTGAATGTTGAGTATAAATCCATCCAGGCCGCGCCATAGCTCAAGCGGTTAGTCGCTGGCTTCCCAGCGCGGCAGCCCGGTTTCGATCCCGTGTCTGGTCAAGTGGGATTTGTGGTGGACAAAGTGACGCTGGGGCAGGTTTTCTCCGAGTACTTCGGTTTCCTCTGCCAATCTTCATTCCATCAACTGCTCCACAATCACCCTCACCTAGCATCTGGGGCTGGTACAATAGGCCAGAAGTGGCCGCAGTACAAGGGACTTAGTCTCACCCCACTAGCAATAACAAAAATGAATCCATCTAACCGTTCAGGCACTAGCGGGTGCACATTCATGCATTTAACGATCTATACATCTGTGCATGAACACATACAAAGAGACGACATACAGAAAATACGTTTTCATGGAGAGGGGGCCCTCAATACGAGTATATGTAAATCCGTCAAAATGTCAGGATTGATTTCCTTTGTGAGCCCAATATTATATATATACTACTAAAATTAGAAAGTAAAGAGTAGAAAAAAAAAATAGAAAATTAAAGATGAGACAAAATGGAATCGGGATCAGAAGAGGAAATGGAAGGTTCATGTGAAGGGAAAGAAAACTGATAAGTTCAAGAAAAGGAAAATGAAACAACATGAAAGATTGGTGGTGATGGTTGATTTCGTTTTGTTGTTTTATCAGAAGTAGTAACAGTAGCAGCAGCAGTTGAAGTAGTAAGGCCTAATATACGCTGAACTCCTTGCATGACATATTCCATTCTACAAATGCCAAGAAAGTGAAGTGGATATTTTGTTCAACACGTCAGTTGCTTTGCAGTTCTGTTGAACTAGTCCGTTGGGCGACGTTTAATCTGAACATGCATGAGTTAACTTCATGGAACTGAGCCCTTCTTGAGAAATCTCCATTTGTGCAACTACTCAAGAACATCCCAGAATTTTATGGAAATCGAAGGTGCCTTACCGTCCATATCATGAGCCTGATCAATCCAGCCCATGCCACCCCATCATACCTCTCTAAGATCCTATTTATATTGTGACACGACACCCGATAGCCGTTGTAGTGAAATCAGAGGGGACGTCCGTTGCTAAGCAACTGCTCGGTAAACACATTTACGCGGCAATAAATACGCAAAAGAAACAATCGAATAACTCCCGTTGCTATGCAACGGTGCTGTGAATACGTCTACTCAACAATAAGGAGGCTGTGTTTTCTGCGTGGTACTTGTCAAGGGATCATAACAAGAGTAAAGAAGATCGTTTTGAGTTACTTGAATTTCGAGACTCCAGCCTGACAGAATATGAGCTTGGAAGCAGAGGAATTAGAACTGAGAGAGCCTGGGGCGTTGGGAGTTGGCAGAATAATATCCAGAAAGGAATTGGGCTGTGTAAAGAAGACTTCAGGTGTGATTTGAAGTGACGATGAGACTGCTATGAATTTGTTGCTAGGAAACGACCAGTGGAGACCGTGATAGACTGAGAACATTAGTGTGTGTAACAGCGAACTATAAAATGTGGAAATAGTTGTAGCGCTATAATAAAATGTAGTTACGATTTGACTGTTTAAGTGCAATAAATCCAACCATCCAATCCAAAACCCGTCTATAAGGCACGCACACCCCCTACACGTGACAATGTTATCCACATACCTACATCTTTGTCTCCCTACTGGTCTCTTTCCTTCTGGCTTTCTAATCAATATCGTATATGCATTCCTACTCTCACCCATTTGTGCTACGTGTCCTGCCTATCTAATATTCCTTGAATTGATCATTCTAATCATACTTGGTAAAGACTACAAATCATGAAGCTCTTCATTATGCAGTTTCCTCTGACCTTCAGAACACCCGCAGTCTGTTGTTCCTCCCTTAATATCAGGAGACCAAGTTTCACACCCACACAGAACCACAGGCAAAATTATACACGTATTTCTGTACGCTCTGATTTTTAAGTTTTTAGACAGCAGACGAGAAAACAAAAGGTTGTGGCCTGAAGGGTAGTGGGTATAAACCGAATTCAATCTCCTTTTTATTTCCTCCTGAATCAGGATTTTATTTCCTACTGTCGTTCCAAAATATATGAACTGCACCACATTTTCTAAAGATTTGTTAGCTGTCTTTATGTCATGATTTTGCCCTGCATTCTGGAGATGAGACAGCAACATATACTTAGTTTTCTCTGTGTAGTAAACAAAAATGCAATTCTCCATGTAATTTCTGTACCGAGTATCATCCAAAGCTTCTGGCTTATAAAGGAAATGAATATCGAGGCAGCCATATATATACGTACATAACATGAAAGGAAAATATGTCTTTTATCGGCAGCAGGTATCTTCTGCCTAAGAAACCTTAGATATAAACAGATATGTGTGCTCAACTGGATCACCCAGGATATTGCTGAAAATGGATAGATGGATATTCAGGATGTTTACACAGCTTTCTGAAAGATAGGAAAACCATGGTAGCTTTTGTAAAAAGAAATGAAAATAAAATAATACAGCTTTCATTTGAAGATGACATGGAAGTGAAGGTTGCTCTTAGATTCGATTCAACCCAGAGAATATTTAGGATTCTTCTAAACCAACTTTTGACAGAAATAAATGTGATTTTAATTTTACTTTATCTCTTAATTATTGGAGTTGGTTTGAATTACTATCACTCATTTTTCGTCGTCTTCCTGCATATTTCTCAATATGCTTGCCCCATTGACCTTAATGTCTATATGTTTGAGATGAAAGTCCATTACACGGAAGTCATTCGCTCTGTAGTCATCGCACTTGGCAGTTTCAAATTATTGTTTTGCATTTCGTTAAATACACCTTAGGTCGATATTATTTCAAGTAAAAGTTTAGATTTATGTTTTATGCTATGTAATAGTGCTTTACAAGATGCTCCGCTTTTGAAAGACTCGCAAAATTTTTACTTGGCCATTGTGCAGAGAGTAAACGGAAGACTAATTGGATTGGTCATGTTTTACGCAGAAATTGCCTTCTAAAAAAGTTATCGAAAGAAAGATAGAGGGGCGGATAGAAGTGACAAGAAGACGAGGAAGAAGACGCAAGAAGATGCTGGATGACCTTGGGGACAGAAGAGGATACTGTCATTTGAAGGAGAAAGCTCTAGATCGCATTAAATGGAGGAATTGTTTTGGAAGAGACTGTGGACCTGTCGTCTTGACAGATTACTGATAATGATGATGTGCAGAGAAAGAATCGTATTTGACCAATAAGGAAAAAAAGCGACACACGCCAGATATCTTGTGTTGTAACCCTTCCCTCCTCAGTATCGAATTTCTTGGAAATCTCTTTAATTGTTTCGGAGATGAAGCGCTGGGGGAGAATCGGACGGATAGAACACATAACAGCTTTCTCAGACGGAATTGTTGCGTGATTTCTGGATAAATAGGGAGATTATCTCTCGCAAAAGGGATTGATCTCGGCAATGAATATCAGAAGCATGAGGAGATTGGAGGGGAGGGTGTTGCTACGTGACATGGCATTCACTGCGTTAACGACTTCGTTCTTATTGCTGCCAATAGAAAAGAAATGAAATGTATGTCTTGACGGAAGACTAACAGTTATCTCTGCGCTTTCAGTCCACAGAGGTTGTGTGCATTGCTTCATACGTCAGACAAGTTGCCCTGTCCACTGCAACTGAAGCATAAAGACTCAAGCATCGTTACTAATCTGTAAGGGATTTTTTTTTCTTTTTTTTTTCAGACCTAAGCATAGAATTTTAATTGCAATATCACATATTAACGTGTTTTTATTCCTTACTTCCCGCAATCATCTCTCTTTCTCTCTCTCTTAGTATTTTCTTCTTTCTCACATTCTTAATTTATTTAATTGCATTTCATCATTCTATTTTTAGCCCATTTCCATAATTTAAAAAATAAAAGTAGGCTTAGAGATTATCTTGCTGTCTGTGTTTCTGTATGTATTTCCCCCGTCAGCTTTTGAATTCCTGAACCAATCTTTATGAAACTTGGTGTGTATATCATAGTAACTTAGTACAATTCAACGGGGAGCTTCATAAATCCCTCCCATCAGTCTGTGTGTATCACCCTTATTGTTGTTAGGCAGCGGCTCGGGAAACACGTTCCCGCGGCAAGCAATAATTGTTGGAGGCTTCGTTTTGTAGGCTGACCGTGTCGTATCAAAGGAAAATAGGAGAGTAATTGTTCCCAGAATTTGCCTCTATTTTTTCTCCGCAGTTCTCTTGTTTTCATTTCTTCTTTCTTTCTTTCTTTGCTTTTCTTCCATCTACCTCTCATCTCTCTTTCGCCATATCCGCCATTCTCTTCTTATTCTGACCTATGCAATAGTACTGCAGCAATGAATGCAAATGAATCGTTAATGTAGACAGGGACATGCAACCGCAAAATGAATGTTTCAGATATGAGCAATGTTCATTATTCTGGGACCGCAGTTATCACGCCTGCTACAAAAGTCTGCACTTTAATTGCTGTGAGGCATATTATATCTAAATATTCATGAGACGTAATGATCAGCTTAAGATTATTATTCCACTGACATGAATATGAACTATTTTATCACCGTGACAAGTTCCCCAGCCGGTCACGGTAGCCGAGCTGTCTAAGACATGAGCAGTCTTCGCTTGCTCGGAAGCCGGGATCGTGGGTTCAAATCCCACTAAGAGTATGGATGTTTAGTATGTGTATAACTTTATTCTGTGCTTGTGTTTTCCTTGTTTAGATAGAGGCCTTGCGACGAGTTGATCACTCATCCAAGGAATCTTACCATCTGTAAAATGATCAAAATGAGAAAACAAACCTCGACTCCGTAAGGTATAAGAGGAACGGATTAAGTAAATAAGACAAGTTATTCAAGGTCAATTTCTGATGCAACCAGCCTACAAATTTTTGCAACAATTTTCCTGTTCTCGCAGGTAGCGATTATTATCAGTGCCCTGGAAAGAAATCGATACAGAAATATCGCACATAATTCACAATACAAAACTGACGTTGAATTCGCTACCATGGAAAAGAAATCAGCACCGAACTATAGACTATGGTAAAGTTATCCCTTTGTTTAACTAATTAAACACTATGTTATGAAGGTGTATCGGGGAGCGGATGTACAGATCCACATTTTGTTGACCTCGGCACTAGCTGGAGATGAATGGCCATATTATGGAGGAGAGAAAATTAAGTCTTTGGCGTAGAGTCCTTGAAAAGCTGATATCATCTCAAAGTTCTCCCACTTACGTGTAGACCTCCGAGGGATCTCGATTCTAAACCACCTGAATCAATTCCGTATTGTCACATAGCAACTCTTTCAAATCCATCTTAACATTTACAACTATCGACGCCTGCGCCTCTGAAGTGATCTCTTTCTTTAAGTTTTCCAATTAAGATTTTTTTACGATTTTTCGCTTTTTCATGATTGTTCCATGGACGCTCAATTCACTACAGCAATGATATTTGGAGAAGATACAAATTATAACGCTCCCATTGCGGACAAAAATTATATTCTCAGCTTTTTATAGAGGTAATCCTTAAAATGTAACCAACATTTATTAGTCAAGTTTTGGAGAATATGAAATGTTTTAACGGAGAAACACGTTGATGCAATATCACTTTCTGAAATTCGTGATCTCATTAAAAATCCCCTTTCAAAGATGTCATTATCTTTTTGGCCTTTATCCTCGTTTATGAGAAATTGTAAACTTATCGCATACCCCTGCTTTTGTATATTACAACATTAGTTGTATTTGCCTGAAGCTTTGTATGAACATCGTGACATTAGAGACTGCCATAACCTCGTAGTTCCTGATTTCCTGTAGCTAATACTGCAAATGCCGATAATAGTTGCCGCTCGGCTTCAGGCGTGAATCGTCTTTGCCCGCTCAAACACTGGGGTCCAGGGTTCGAATTCCAATCAAGGCATGGATGTCTGTGTGCTTTTATTCTCTGTTTGTGTTGTTCTGTGAGTGAATGTAGCCGCCTTGTGACGGGCTGATTCTCCGTCCAAGTAGTCCTACAGGCTGTGTATAGGATTAAGGGACTGGTAAAAATACGTCCAAGGTCCAAAGAGTTGTAGTGTCATAGAGAGAGAGAGAGAGAGAATAATACAAATATGGCGGCTTCGCAACCTTCTGTGGTGGGAGGGCTACTGGGCCCACTTGATATAATATCGTAAATATTTTAAGGCAGTAAGTTTTTTTCTTCAGATTTTCAGCCTTGTCAACGTAACTTTCGTAGACTGAGAAATAACATGATGAACTAGCAAAGAATTAACATGTAGGTAGATGGAATGAACCAGTGGAGGTATGGAGGTATATGTAAAATGTTGTTGGAGGATCAGTTATACGCACAGAATCCTTGTGGTACACTATTTGTGTTAATAATTACAAACTTGTCGAATATCCATTCATCTATGGTTCCACAGTCCTTTGTTGGACCTTGGCCCCTTTTTCAGTCTCTTTATCTTTTACACAGTTTGGAGGACACCTCCGATGGGGGATCAGCCCGTAGGAAGGCCGCTACCTACACACAGGACAGCACAGATACAGACTAAAAGCACACAGAGATCCATGCCTCAAGTGGGATTGGAACCCACGATCCCAGTATTTGAGCGGGCGAAGACAGTTCATACCTAAGATCGCGCGGCCACTGTGCTCGGCACAAACAGTTTGACAATGTGAATACTAGGTTTATGTGTAGATAGTTTACTGACCTTCTTAGCAGTTTGGCTTATATATCGTCGGATGGTAGGATGGTGGTGAGTAATGAACTGGGAAGCATATGGAAGGATGTGGTCATGCTATAATTTGTTTATTTTTTTAATTCGCTTAGTAGGGGGTGGAGTCCAACTGGGTCCACTCGGCACGGCGGCCTATTCTAGCCTGCCCTGGGTGATTATGATGATGGAGAATTTGGTGGAATGAAGATTGGCAGGTGAAACCGAAGTACTCGGAGGAAACCCGCCCCAGCGCCACTTTGTCCACCACAAATCCCACTTGACCAGGCCCGGGGTACAACCCGGGCCGCCGCGGTGGGAAGCCAGCGACCAGTCACTTGAGCTATGTCACGGGTATAATTTGGGTTACTATTCAAGCATTGCCTGGCGCGACTAAAGCAAATTACGAAACCTGTCAGGATAGCTGAGATTTTAATGCAAGAACTCCTGGAAGTAAAACGGAAGTGCAAACAATGTGACCTCGGGGCTCGTTGCAAACCGTGAGAATCCTACAAATGCAACCGCATGCACTAGGGAGAATTACACACAAAATAGATGAATATATTTTGTATCTATAAATTTATAATTATTGCTAGACTCATTACATAAACCAAAGCATTTGTAGGAACGTATTCTTTTCAGCCGTTCAATAGTTTTTTATAAGCAATAGCGTGGTGAGTAAATTTAATGTTTATGTTCAATGTTTTCACGTCGGTTCTGATCTCATGTGATGGTTCCTTCTGTTTAATGTGATGACTCCACTGAGAAAGCGACATATACGGACGCAACGCGTGCATCTAATTTATTTATTGTTCATTTATGTATCTGTTTGCACATTCGTGACGAGTGCTCTGCTTATAGCAGGCCCCACGCAATCATAGCGTCAGTTAATGACTTTCTTCTTCATTTCAATATATGTCTATTGTGTCATGACACTAACGCTGCGCATAAACTCGTATCAATTTCATGTGGATAGTAATATCCTGTTAACCTCTCCGCAGTCCTCCTGGACACATGATGATAAGAATTGAAATTGTTCCCCTCAGTATAAAGAAAAATCAAGGGTTCATATATGAGTTTATCTCATACTGTTACAGTATTTATAGAAATTCAGGCCCCTAGACTCGATTACGTGATTCCTTGTTGGACAATTACACGTAACTGTGGCCAGGCATCTGGACTGATATACACTTTTCTCAGAAAATGCTATATTTGGAATTACAAGCAGTTCTGCCATGTCATATGTAATTTTATTCTCATATATATATATGTATATATATAATCTTTTTACCAGCAAATTGGACTTAAATTTGAGAAAGAAACTAGTGAAATGCTACATTTGGAGCATCGGTTTGTATGGGGCTGAAACTTGGACACTTAGGGCAGTAGATCAGAGACGCCTGGAAAGTTTCGAAATGTGGTGTTGGAGAAGGATGGAGAAGATCAGTTGGACCGATTATGTGAGAAATGAAGAAGTGTTAATTAGAGTCAGTGAGCAGAGGAATATCCTACACAAAATAGAAAACGGAAAGCTAATTGGATTGGTCATATCTTATGTGGTAACTGCCTTCTAAAAGAAGTCATTGAAGGAAAGATAGAGGGGCGGATAGAAGTGACCAGAAGACGAGGAAGAAGTCGTAAGTAGATGCTGGATGACCCTAGGGACAGAAGAGGATACTGTCATTTGAAGGAGAAAGCTCTAGATCGCATCAAGTGGAGGAACTGTTTTGGAAGAGACTGTGTACCTGTCGTCTTGACAGATTACAGATGAATGAATGAATGATGAATGAATATATATATATACTTAGGTCGAAATTTTATGGGACAGTTTTGCTTAAATATTCATCAACGGATAACATGGCTGAATCCGTAGATGATAATGTGATAAGTGACAGATTTGTTACAATTTTCATACGTTTCCTTATTTATTGTTTTAAAAGAAAGTAGGAGGAGCTTATGACACGGACTTTTCCTTCAAATTCCCAATGTTAAACTGTTCCTACTTGAGAAGTTCGCACAATCGCCATGCTGGTATTATCAAAGTTAGAAAATCAAGGAATCAAAAATGGTATGATTTCATGTTGATCATGCTAAGTGTTACGTATATCTGAGTGGTAATTCGGAAATTGTGAAGGGGGACAAACATATGAGATCTCAGACTTAGACAGACCTAAATGCTCCTGTCTTTCTGCACGAAATACGAAAAGTATGCGGGCCTGTAACGAGTAATTGCAAGTCAACCTGAACATAATGTTTCTGTTTATTGCTACATTTTCAGTGCGTACGCCAGATTCTGTGTTAATAACAGGTACACTAATATGTCGACTCCGAGCGGGAAGAAAAATATCCAAGATTTGATGGAAAATATTATAGAATTTCACAAGCACTTAAGCCGTTTTGCTGGTATTTTTAGTGTTAGCCAGAATATCGCGGTCAGTAAATTGACCAGGACAAGGGCTGGACTACTGATGAATCAGGGTTCTAATTTTCTCTTCTCCACATAGTCTGTCGCTAACCCAGCCTCCGATCCAATAATACTGGGTGATCTTTCGATGGGAGTAGAGCGGCCATGACGTGAAGCTACCTGCTTACAATATAGTACAAAGGTCTGAAGCTATAGTTATTTTCACTATACATTTTTAGCACATCACGGTGGCCGTTCAATTAAGATATGAAACGTCTTCGACCGCTCAAACACTGGGATCGTGGGTTCAAATTCCACTCGAAACATGAATATTTGTCTGCATTTATTCTGTGTTTCTCTGTAGGTAGCGGCTTTGAGATGGGCTGATCCTTCGTCCAAGGAGCCCTACTGACTGTTTAAGTTTAAGAAACTAAGTGAAACAAACGTTTCATGGATGCCCTTTCCTCCAAGTGGGAGCAACATGAATAAATACAGACAGACAGATAGGTAGATAGATAGATAGATCTTTATAGCTTAGTACTTAATTGATAACAGAGAAAAGTTTACATGTCACCGTAATAGACGCAATTTATTCGTAAACTCAAGATGCACGACTAAGATACCTGAGGTTTCTAAGGAACGAAGCACAAGGGAATTCGCTTGTAGGAATACTGTGATATGCTATATACAGAATTGTCTGCAGTTCGTTAAATAGTTCCATGCTTTTTTTTTCAGTGCAGTGTTACAATTTGTTTTCTGCTTCCTTTGCATATTCATCACTGTCCCTCTCTTCTGTCCTTTATTAGAACACTACGGAACGAAGTCCTGTCGTGCACTCCCTCTGAATCCTCTGAATAGCAGTTAATGAACTCCCTTCCCCAAGCTCTATGAGAGAGAGGAAAAAAGCACGGAAGCCGGCGGGTTCCTCTTCAGCGCCACTTGACTGTTTCTATTAAATTGCAACTTGCGTTCAGTGTTTAATACAATTTCAACTGCTGCAGGTTTCATTTTAACTAGAAACCGCTTTAGCTTCAAGAGACAGGATATCGTAGTAGGTATAGCGACTGGCTACGAGCTGAACGACCAAAGGTTAGAGCTCGAGTCTCGGTGGGGGCAAGAATTTTCCATCTCCATGTTGTCCAGACCGGATCTGGGGTCCACCCGACCTCTTATCCAATGGGTAACGGAGGTTCTTTCCCTGGGGTAAAGTGGCAGGGGCGTGAAGCTGACCACTCATCTCCAGCTAATGCCGAGTTCAAGAAAATGTGGATCAATATATCCACTTCCCCATACGTCTCAATGGTGTAGTGTTTAATTAATTAAGCACAGGGACAACTTTACCGCTTGAGTTTCAGCAGCCTTTTCCTTTTGCACGAAATGAACATAACGAGTGCATGATGAGGAAACTGTATTCGTTCGTCCGTTGCAAAAACAAATGTTTATTTGCGTTAAAGGAACACAATAGAGAATAGTGTATTTATGAGAGCAAAAAACGCGTTTCAAAGTGTGGTCGACTCCAGGAAGATTACTGTCAGCTGGTAAATGGCGCAGTGCATTGCGGTAAATGTTTGTCGTTGTCTCCATCTTCAGTACAGGAGCTGGAAGCAGCACATTGCTTCAAAACATCCATAAACTTAGAATATACGTCATCACAGCTCAAAAGTGCAGTAACTTTCATAGTCACAGCCCTGAGAATATCAAATGAAACACGTCTACACCAGATTGGAATATACTTTTCCACGCGGTAGCGAAGTTGGTTGAGGCACTATGCTACAAGCCGGAAGGTCGCTGTTTCAAGTCCCGATGAGGTCATTGGATTTTTTTCAATTGACCTAATCTTTCCAGCCGCACTAGGCCCTGGGGTTTACTCAGCCTCGAACAGAAATGAGTATCAGTAATTAATTAATTAATTAATTTTCCTGGGGAGTAAAGCGCGGCCGGCGCGTAGGGCTGACAACCTTACCGCCAACTTTGAGCCGATTGCCTGGATAAAGTGGGACCCTCAACGTCTCACAACCCTGTGGGGCTCCATGGTTACAGAGATAGCTTTACTTTTTACTTTTACCCCCCTCACACAACATTCATTTGAAGGAGGGGTCCAGTTCTTCGTGCTTGAAATATCTCTGGAACCGTTTCAGCCCAGTGTTCCTCATTTTGTCCACGATGAATCCATGGCGTTACTTTAACCGTCCACAATAGCATATACGTTTACTTATTGTTCCGATTATGATTTACTTATCGACACTATCAGTATCTCGAGACTATATACCGGCGAGAGGAAAGGTGATGTGACAGGAAACGGTCTAAAATATTTAAGGTATCACCCCCACATTTTCCTGAAGAGAATGAGTAAAACCACTCACTCAGGAGTGTCTGTGTCCAGGGCCGACATTAGAACAAGACATTTTCGGCCTGTAGTCGGAAGCGTTATCTCATGAGCCAAGTTGTATGGCCTAATTTCATGTATCCTGACGCTGTCACGCCAGTTACTTCTTCGTCGTAAACTTCCTTCCTTCCTTCCTTCCTTCCATCTTTCTTGTTAGTTTAATTTAATTTTTCTCTCATATCATGTCTGAACTAAGCCTGTAATTAAGACTCTATGCGTGAAAGATTGCGTATAATCTCACTACGACAGAGACCGACCGTTTTAAATGCGTCAGAGGATAAAAATACTCCATTCCTGATTACACGTATGTCGCTCATACCTCAGATTTCTTAACATTCCACATATAAAAAGTAAAGGTAAAATTCTCCCTGTGCTTAATTAATTGAGCACCACACCTTAAAGATATGTAGCAATGGAATTATGGCTCTACCATTCTTAGCCTCGGGACTAGATGAAGATGCGTGGTCAGACTTACGTTTCAGCTTGTTGAATTATTTTCATGTCTACCTTGACATGTGCAAAATCATGACATAAAGATAGGAAACAGATGTTTTGAAAATGTGGCTCAGTTCAGATATTTGGGAACAACGATAACAGATCGAAACCTGATTCAGGAGGAAATTAAGAGGCGATTGAACTCGGGTAATATTTGCTACCATTCAGTCCAGAACCTTTTGTCTTCTCGTCTGTTGTCAAAAAACATAAAAAATAGAATATACAAAATCATAATTTTGTTTGTGGTTCTGTATGGGTGTGAAACTTGGTCTCTGACATTAAGGGAGGAACATAGACTGAGGGTGTTTGAGAACAGGCTGTTGAGGAGAATATTTGGACCGAAGAGGGATGAAGTGACAGGAGGTTGGAGAAAACTGCATAATGAGGAGCTTCATAACTTGTACTCTTCTCCAAGTATAATTAGAATGATCAAGTCAAGGAGGATGAGGTGGGCAGGGCATGTAGCACGAAATTGGGAGAAGAGAAATGTGTATAGTATATTGGTGGGAAAACCAGAAAGAAAGAGACCCCTGGGAAGACCAAGACGTAGGTAGATGGGCAATATTAAAATGGATCCTTGAGAGGTAGGATGGGATGATATGGATTGGATTGATCTGGCTCAGGATAGGGACCAGTGGAGTGCTCTTTTAAAAACGGTAATGAACCTTCGGGTTCCATAAAATGCTGAGAAATTCTTGAGTAGCTGCAGAATTGGCGGCTCCTCTAGAAGAGCTCAGCTCCATGAGTGAGTAAGTAAGTAAGTACCTTCACACGTAATTTTATCATACCTGAGAGTTGGTGACGCATGCCATCGCAGCATACCGCATCTCTGCAAGTCCTCTCTTCTTTTGTATGATTTATTTTTCTGCATTTTCTTTCTTCCGCTCTTTGGGCCTATTGCTTCTGCGTGAAGTTTATATATCTTGACACATCAATATCCAGGAGTTGGAAGTTCAGGAATTGATAGTAACAGTGTTTGTGACTGCAGCATTGAGCTACTACGTACTCTTGTACCCGCAATATTCCTTTTAGAAATTATTCAACGGAATTTACAAATATTTGGGTTGAGCTTTCAATACTAAATATTTGTGAAGAAATTCAGTTTTAGTTCGCGCTGATAAAATGAAATATTTACTTTACACGAACCTTTGTTTTCGTGTATCGTCACGTGGACATATTTGTAGTCACTAATTAGATGTATACTTGCTGTTAAGCGCATTCTTTTTATATGTGTGGAATTACACATTGTGATTAAAATGTAGAAGTAAATGTTAAGTTTTCCATGTACTTAACCATACTTCACGCCCTTACGGGGAGGGAGAGAGTACAGGCGATGCGCTAATAATTCTTAACGTTCGCTCTAAGTGGAGATGAGTAGTTGGTTTCACGTCTCGTCAGTTTGCCCCTGGGAAAGGAAACCCGATGTCCATTGCACAGGAGACTGGGTTGACCCCGAAACCGACCTGGAAGCTATGAAGAAATACAATACCTCTGCCTATGTTGAGAATAAAACTCCGATTCCAGGTCGTCCAGCCTCTCTTATTGTCACTGTACTTACTGTGCTATCCTGGCTTCCTAGAAATAATGTCTAACAGATACTAAATTGGACTTCATGAAAAGAATATACGAAACTTGTGATATACGGTGTATTTTTCTTTCAGCCGACAAAGCTTGGTCCATGTCAGTCTAGTGACAAAGAGTTATGGATTGTCTGAATTTCTCTCGTTCCCCAATTCCGGCTCGTTTTTCAAGGATATCCGAGTGATTATATAGAAGGTTGCTTGGCAGTGATTTATGGTTCTGTATTACATGTGTGTCTCTTCCTGTGGGTCTGCATGTGCTGCAGGCGTCCCAGCATATATCCTCCAGTCCGCTTTCTGTCTGTCATGTAACTGAAACCAGCTGAGGCATTTATATGAACACCCGAAGTGGTATTTAGTTAAATGCCGATACGCTGTGTTCTATGGCACAGGTACACGCAGAAGTTCTGTATCGCTGAGTACCGTAAGACATGTAAGATCTTTAGGTTTGAGATTCGGATGTACACGATTCGAATATCGGCCAGGTTACCTTCTATGTTCAGACTTATATTTTCGTTTGCAGTAACCCGATTTCGGGTAAAGAAAAATAGAAATGAAGAAGAAAACAAGAATTGTATGTCCATGATTTATTTTATCCGTCTTCTAGTGCATACATTCATCTATCCCCTCTTCTCACTCGCACTACATGTTTCGGCACATCTTCAGGTGCTGATCCAATCCACGACAAACTAGTTCATTGCATGCCGTGTCTATACATACTAAAATAACTAAAATATACATATGTATATTTATCTTATATACTGATAAATGTTAAGTGTTAAAATATTAAAATTGTACAGGATATTTCATTCCTACGTCGTGTTTCATTACGCGAGTCCCGTTTATCATCTTCTGTTGGAGCACTCTTTCACTATCGTGTATTGTGCTCTGTGTTGCGTCTTGCTCCTGTGACTGCATGTGTTATACTGCTGGGCCTGCTGGGTATGTGTGTGTGTGTGCTGTCTTCGTTTTGAGTGAGTTATCAGTGCAAGAGGACGCTAAACTATAACATTAAGAATTGTATGTTTTAACTGATGATTCTTTTCTTTATTTCACGCTTTGGTTTTCTTTCTTTACTTCTTTCTTGCTGTATTTGTTTGCTTCTCCCTTCCTATCGTTACTACGCTGACATCAAGCATTGACTCCATTCGTCCGCCTGGGATAACCGGTCAGCGGAACCACGGTTAATCTGGCTACGGTGAAGGTACTGCTGGCCCCTGCTGTCAAGGCTTGTGGAATGCGGCTGCAACATCCTGTATTGTTGAATGTGGTTCTGAGTATATTGCCAAAGGTCATACTATTTTGAAAACACCGCTTCTCGTTCGATCACAGGCGTTAAGCAACACTGGGCGTGGTTAATACTTGGATGGGGGACCGCGTGGGGAAACACGTGCTGTTGGCATTCCTTTTCCTACCACAGTGGCCTCGCGGTCTAAGGCATGAACCGCCTAAGCCAGTTCTAACACTGGGGTCATGTGTTCGAATACCATTTGAGGCATATCTGTATGCGTTTATTCTGTGTTGTTCTGTGTACAGGTAGCGCCCTTGTGGCGGGCTGATCTCCCGTCTGAGGAGTCCTACCGGCTGTGTATAAGATTAATAAACTGACTAGCGGCAAATGCCCAACAAACGGCTGTAGATTCGGAGATAGGGAGATTCTGTATATTGACGTAATTAACAGCTTCAGCTGTTGTACGGCGTCACATTAACCGCGATTGTCAAAGGTGATCCGATAGTGAAGATAGGAGTCGCAGTGGCTGAAGTTTATCTTATAAACACGAAAAAGTCGGTCACTGCCGCTAATTTATAGTCCAGGACTCAGTCGGTTAACTTCAAGACGTAGAACTCTTATCCAATATACAACAACGTCCCTTAAAAAAATCTGTGTAGTTTGCAAGAATTTGAGAGGTAATTTGAAGTTCTTATATATGTGGCTTATCTTGTGGGATTTAATGCTGTATGGTCCGTTTAAATTTAACCGGCGGTTGGAGCAACATGTTGCCTTCTTCTTCAGTTTCGAAGAAAGAACCATGCAAGAAACCAGCGTGAAATCAGGTGGTAAGCTGAAATATTCTTCCGAAACTTCGGTTGTCTTCCAACGAACAACACGACATTATATTCTACAAGATTAAAACTCTTTTATAAAAGTAATATTTTCAGTATTCCTTTCAGCCTTCAGACTTAAATTTGTAGTCTTTTTGGTGAAAAGTTGGGAGTTAAATATCACTATGATTATGAATGAAAATTTTTGAAATCAATAACTTGGGCTCCTAATATTCCCAATTCTCGCACGCAATAGAGTATACCCGGCTTTCTGCTCTAAATAATTTTTTTTGAGACGGAATGATTTTATGCAATAAAATCCGTGTGCAAACAAGGGCAGTGTATTTAGTTTTATTCCAAATTTAATCCTATTAGCAAATGGAAATGTGTGCCAGGAATGACACTGACGGTGTGGGGCGGTATAATAATGATGTAATTTCACTTTAGGAATTATTGTTTTATTTATTCTTGTATTTATTTGCTGTATATTTCATGACTCTCTAAATAATTTATTCTACATAGCGTCAAATGATATAACTGTTAGATAATATTCAAGTGTAGAGGACACGAAAGGATGCGTTCATAGAATACTATTCCAGCATTCTCCCTACTGAGCCTGAGGAAAAGCATAAAACCCCCAGCCAAGATAACCGGTTTAGGGCCGAGATTAGAATCCGAGGCCTCACTAATTTGAAGCAGAAATGCTACCATTTTGAATGCAACATAAAAGAGGCGACAGTCAAATACAGCCAAGTAAGTTTTTTTGGCAGGAGAGGCTAAAATTACATCTTAAAGTTTAGCTTGAGGACTTTAGTGTTGAGATCTATAGGAGCTGAAACTCAGAGAGGAAGTATTCTTATTCTCAGATTCAAAGATTGGATGAATAGTCTGTTTCGTCTTCTACGAATTCTACTTTCTGTATTATCTACAAATATCTCTCTTTCCTTTGAGTCTATGCCAAAAACCTTCTTCTGCATTTGTCCTTCTTTCCGCATGTTCAACCAATCTTGTTCGCATCTTCTTATTCCTCCATTCACTTAGAAGATTCAGAAATGGGAAGACCGTTATTAATATCTGCTCCATGCATATTTTGTAGTTACAATCCAGTAGTGATTTGCTGGACTTCAGAACGTGGAGTAATTATTGAGTGAACTGTGGACTAGATTCCACACTAAATGTCTGTCTCACCTGCTCCCAGCACTTCCCAATCTTTCCGTTTTTCTTCATGATTTCATTTATATGAATTATAAAAACTTATTAATTCACAGAGTTTCAAAATTTACATGTAATTCATCATGGAAAGATTTTAAAGCTCGCGTCTCTGAATCTGCCTTTCTGGGGGGCGAGATCTGTGTTTCCTTACAGATAAAAAATACTAAGCGCTTGACGGAAGCGTCAATTTATCCATAGGAGGTGTCTGGCGGTCTAGTGGTCAGAGTACCTGGCTAAAGACCCAAAGGTCCGGGTTCGATTTCCGGCACTACCAGATTTTCTGAGAAGCAGTGGGTCTGGAATGGGGTCCACTCAGCCTCGTGGGGATAATTGAGGAGCTATTTCAAGGAAGTAGCGGATCCGGTCTAGAAAACCGAGATTAATGGCCTTGGGGATTCGTTGCGCTGACCACGCGACACCTCTATCTGCTAAAATTGGCACTAACTTCTCCGACAAGTGGCGGTCGCTTGGTCGGTATAGTTCCCTTGCCGACTCAAGTCACGGAGTTTAGATATTTTTATGAGATGTTAAGTTAATATTGACCATACATAATTATAATTTATATCTTGCGGTATGTATGTGAAATTAATGAAGTCAGTGAAAAATGTATAGCTACTTAAATTCGTATTTTGAACAACAGAAAATTCTTAATCCCATCTTCCGTCACTTCGAAATAAGCAGGTCCGTTCTCGAGAGTAAAAATAAATTTTTAGCACCCTTGCGAGACGTTGAANTCTCAGTGAAGTAATTTTGGCTAATAAAGAGACCTGTTCAAAGAATGGGTTCACTTCATTCTGATTCTTCGCTATAATAAAAAGCGTAGCAAAGCAATGAGTCAAATTGGCACGTGGAAATTATCCAGTTATATTCGAAACTCCACCATGAACTGATTATTCTCACAGAATTTTTTGTCTTGGGTCTTGAAGACAAATTTGTTAGCCATTTGAGGTTCATCTATGTATTTGGCCACCATACTTCATACCAGGTGCGTTTTCTGTCTTTAACGAAAGTTTCCAGCGCACAGAAGGACTGGTGTACTGCAGATGTGATAATGAATCATTAGTGGATCTGCCAGTAAATGGTAAGCGCCGTGCTGCCGCGGCAACTTCTCCGACACATCGATATTTCATGTAGTCTAATCATGAACTTGCAGGCGTTTAATCTTCTAAGAAGTGTCCGTAAGGGAAAGTTTAAATCTCTTCATAAGTTCAGAATTTTAGTGGATGAAACTTTACTTCTAACAGCAGATTACGTGCTATAAGAAGCGTTCGGATCACGATTGAAGAGTTTCATAGAACGGTGCAAAGAAGACAGCGGAGAATATGTAAGAAGTACAAGAAGAAAAAGAATATGTAAAAGGAAGAAAATTAAAGAAAATGGAGAAGGGAGGAGGAAACACAACGAAAATATAATTAGATAAGGAGAATATCGGGATAGAGGAAGAGAAAGTGGATAATAAACTGAAAAGGATAAGAGAAGGAGTGGGAAGGGATGAAGATAAGAATGGTAATGAAGTCCATTCCTTCGCCCTGATTGTTAAGAAAAGTACGGCTTCCTGATGATTTGGCATGAAAGGGATGTGCCGAAATTGGGCGCGGAAGAGGTCACAGTTTTCATTTTAGTGTAGCAAACAATAAAAGTCTAAAGAAATGGGTTGACATACTCAGCCATGGAGCTGAGCCCTTCTTGAGAAGCCGCCAATTGTGCAGCTACTCAAGAACTTCCCAGCATTTTATGGAACCCGAAGGTTCATTACCGTGTTCACAAGGGCCCACCACTGGTCCCATTCCTTAACCAGATCAATCCAATCCATACCATCCCATTCTATCTCCCTGAGATCCATTTTAATATTGTTCACCCACTTGCGCCTTGGCCTTCCTAGTGGTCTCCTTCCTTCTGGGTTTCCTACCGATATCCTATATGCATTTCAGTGAGTTGGTATAACAAAAATAAACTAATCTAAACAATAAGTTGGCGTAGCAGTAAGGAGTTACACCTACATTCGGGATGTAATGGATTAGAATCCCGAGAGATGTATCATGTGTACCGACCGAGGTCCTCACGGTGTTGCTCAGGCGAGGTACGCGTGCCTCTTCCAAAACACTTGCCTATTCGCCATTCATGATATGTGAACAATCTGACACTATATAACGACAGCAGTTGAAGTGTCGTTTTTAAAAACATGAGGTTGATAATTTAAGTAATTTCTTCATCTCAGTCTCTGGGCAATAGTAACTGTCTTCAACTATATCTGCTTTGTCACGTGAAAGAGATTTGTTCTGTAACCAAAAAGAGAATCGGCCACAGAGCTAGTTAACAGGAATGGAAAGCTGTTCTTTTAATTTAAAATGCGTTCTTTGTGGCTTTACATATCTGTGTGACTTTTCTGTTTCATTTACTGCAAATAAAACTATATTAGTATTAAGTTGTGAACGGATAGCGTAGTCAGTATAGCGACTGGCTACGGGCTGGATTTCGAATCTCGGTAGGGTCAAGAATTTTCTCTTCTCCATGTCTTCCAGACCGACTCTGGGGCCCACCCAGCCTCCTGTCCAATGGGTACAGCGGTCTGTTTCCCCGAAGGTAAAGCGGTCGGGATGTGAAACTGACAGCTCACCTCCAGCAATTTCCGAGGTCAAGAGAATGCACTCCCCCATACGCCTTCATGGTGTAGTGCCTAAGTAGTTAAGCACAGAGACTACTTTAGCTTTCATTAGTATCAAGTTAATCATAATAGAGATATCACACTGAATAGAAATATAAATTAATTTTTTTCTTGTGAAAAAATCTTAAATAGTTGTCTCTTGTGTATTGTTAAATATGCTGCACATGAAATATTTCTAACAGATATTCGGAATTTAATTAGCTGCAGAAGGCTAAGGAAATACGCCCTTCGGGTTTCGGCTCTTCTTCCTCTGTTTGACAGATGGAAATATTTGTATTCATTACACATGAAACAGCAGTTGACTTAATACTTATTAAAATTTGTGCTGTTGCCATCACTGATCCTCATGCATTAAATCCATGGCTGTGCCTTATTTTCACCCCTGTTCATCCCCTAACTCCCCCCTTCAGCAGCTTGGTTGCTCCTCATTTAGTGCCTTCTTATGCTGTAATTAGTTTGATGTCATTAGCGTGGTAGAGAGGGCTGAGAAACGCTGATGCTCTTGCTGTCTCTATGTATTTCCACAAAGCTCTCTTGAATATATGCAGCCGAGGGACTGTCAACTTTGCAAGAACATACAGTATCTAAGCTATGAACTTTCAATAGTGTCACAGTGTCGTGGCGATATAGAAAGTTTGGGAGAACTGAAATCCTCGTGGAAGTGACCATAAAGTTAATTGTCTTCTGGGATGTGACTTTATGTATTTTAGTACACACGTACAATGTTTAGGATGAATATGCTACCACTGAACCCGCAATTGTGAAGACCGAAAATTCCTCCGAAACGTCCGATGTTACATTCTAAAGGACCCCAGTCGTCACATTCGTCTTTATTGCATTGCAAAGCCCACGAAAATTGTTGCTTTTTATAGAACTTAAAATTGATTACCGTGTTTGCAAAACCATTCATCGGATCCTTAAAAGAGCAAATGGAATCCACTGCATATACTTCCTTTGTGTTCCTCTAAAATCTATTTCAGTATTATTCAGTTGCGACATATTCACACGCATCCCAAGTGATGTCTCCCCTTCCTACTCTCCGAGTGAAGATATATGTGCCTTTGTTTACTCCCCTGTGCGTGATACATGCTGATTTAGACGTCCTGACGTATTGGATGGATTACGTATTATTGGCCTTCCTCATTCTTTAAAAATTTCCTGTATTCTGCGTCTTCCTTTTTCTTGAGTTGATACATGCTTCTGGGTATTATTGTTTTATTGCTAGTGGGGTGGGACTAAGTCCCTTGTACTGCGACCACTTCTGGCCTATTGTACCAGCCCCAGATGATAGGTGTGGAGCAATTGGTGGAATAAAGATTGGCAGGGGAAACCGAAGTACTCGGAGAAAATCTGCCCCATCGCCACTTTGTCCACCACAAATCCCACTTGACCAGATCCGGGATCGGACCCGGGTCGCCGCGGTGGGAAGCCAGCGACTAACCGCTTGAGCTATGGCACGGCCATATGATTCTGGGTAACTAAAGGTAAAAGGTAAAAGGTGAAGTTGTCTATATGCTTAACTAATTAGACACTAAGCCATGAACACGTATAGGAGGGTGGATGTGTAGATCCACGTTTTCTGTCAGTAAATTTCAAATGTAAATCTGGAAGGTAGTAACAGATTTTGAGCCGAATGGTAACATTCACTCTCCTCCACAACTGATCCTCTGAGTTGTTTAATGAAGATTCGCGTTCTTTACAGCTGTTATTACCGTGAAATATCTCATTTGTCTCCATGCCCTGGGGAGCCACATTTAGAGTGTGTTGTCGAAGGAAACAAAATGCAATTGCAGGGAAACCCTATTAGGTTATGCATTCGGTTTGTCCTATATTCAGGAGCAGGTAGTGGCGGCTCGTTAGTCAGACAGATGGGAATGGTCACTCATTACACATCTGTATTAGAGTATTTCATTGCCGACGTATCTTTCTTCATGTCAGGTTCATCAGGTGTATCAGTGGATTCTTGCCGGTCACGGTAGCCGAGCGGTCTGAGGCATGCACTGTCTTCGCTCGCTCGGAAACCGGGATCGTGGGTTCGAATCCCACGCAGGGCATGGATGTTTTCTGTGTTTGTGTACAGGTAGAGGCTTTGCGACGAGCTGATCACTCGCCCAAGGAGTCCTACCGAATGTGTAAGATCTAGAAAAACCGAAGTGAACGGAGAAGTTCATGGAGGTAGGCCTAGGTCCACTGGGACTGTAGTGCCAAGGAAAAAAGAAATCAGTGGATTCTTGTAATTGATACAAGTGATTCAGACCTTATTACGAACATCTACTGTCTTTTGAAGTATTTTTCTCTTGTTGGAATGTACATCTAGCTCGGTTTGTTTCATACAGTCTCAGGCCATGACAGTGGCGGCTCGTCACTCAGAGAAGCGAGGACGGGTACTCATTGTGAAGCCGGAAATTATGTTCTAGGCTGTTCTTCTACAGGCGCAGCAGATTGCTTGAGAATGCTCAGAGGCGACATCCAATTTCTTTTATTCGCAAACACTCCGTCACTTTTCATGACAAACCTCGCAGTAGAGCGATCGAAACTTTGGTTTCATCGACCTTAACAACCAGAGTTGCGTGCGAACAGACGTATCGGTTGCGTAATCGCGTAGCAATAGTGATGTGAGCGTGTGGTAATTTTCTTTTATTCCGAGTTTGTTACTATTTATTCAGTCGGTCGTTGTAGTGTGAGAGCGGCTAGTGCGACTGGCTTCAGCCAACCGATATATGAGATCCGTGGCACAAGAGGGAGAGCAGGCTTAGAGGAAAGTTACGTCCACTTTACAGGATCCGAGGTTCTCCCAGCAGTGGGTATGAACAGTTCTGTCTTCTCGTGTATAACGCCATGTAGTTCGTGGAAAGTCAACCGACGTTTTGGAGGATGTCGCTTCCATCTTCAAGGTGGAAGAATACGCCGAAACAAGCCTTCTGCTTGCCCAGCTGACTCTTCTTCCTTGAAGATGTTGGCGACATGCTCTTCCGAAACGTTGGTTTACTTTTCAAGGACTACGCGGCGTTATACCCTAGAAGATAGAATTCTTAAGATCATGTTAATTAGGATTGTCAGTAGGTCCCCGTAGTGAGACGAGTGAGACCGGGTTTTATCGCCAAACCCTACTTCACGTAGAGTACTGGAGCCCAAGGGCACTTGAACGCTTTCTGTTTAAGTCATGCTTATCACTCCATAACAGTGCTGGCCCTTCTTAAGCTCTCAACAGCGATTATTGTGGATGGATTTAGGTTGATTAGCTTCTTCTTTGTGGGGTTACCTTAGAGTTTTTGTTGGAACACAATCTAGATTCACTTTATAAATATTGACATTTGGATCATAAGTCCAGGAATGTCTGAGAAAAACACGAAATTCCTGACGAAAGCATGTTTCCAAACGAGAAAAAAAAACGAGTATTTTATTAAATTATTGCTCAGTCGGCCGAGTAGTTCGCTGTTGCCCCCTCCAGCTTATTTTAGTACAGGGCGAATTACCACATTGCTTTCACCCGGTAACTACATAGGATGACACATTATGGCGTTGTGACTTATCTTAAATTAGCATCCCTCTGTATGAGCCAGGATAGGTCAGTGAGGTGATTAGCTGTGAGCTTCACTGAGGAGGTTGATTCCCAGCAGGAATACAGCTATTTCTCTTCGTATCAATATTCAAATAGAATATTGGGAACACTCGGCTTCCAGTCCAATGGATACCGCACTGGGTTTAATGCTTTAATTTCCCAAATGGATTATATATATTTGTTAATTTATTTGTTTAGTTATTTATGGTTTATTTAATTTATTATTTATTAATATTAAATTTAGCGATGTTGTGAATCCTGTGAACGCCTTTGTGGTCTAGTGGTCAGAGTTCCTGGCTACAGATCCCGGCACTATCAGATTTTCTGAGAAGTAGTTGGTCTGGAATAGGACCCGCTCAGCCTCGTGGGGATAATTGAGGAGCCCTTTCAAGGAAATAGCAGCTCCGGTCTAGAAAGCCGGTATTAAAGTGGATTCGTTTCGCTGACTACATAATACCCTCTATCCGCTAAAGTTAGCACAAACTTCGCTGACAAGGCAGCGCCATAGCTCAAGCGGTTAGTCGCTGGCTTCCCACCGCGGCGGCCCGGGTTCGATTCCGGGTCTGGTTAAGTGGGATATGTGGTGGACAAAGTGGCGCTGGAGCAGGTTTTCTCCGAGTACTTCGGTTTCCCCTGCCAATCTTCATTCCACCAATTGCTCCACAATCACCATCACCTATCATCTGGGACTGGTACAATAGGCCAGAAGTGACCGCAGTACAAGGGACTTAGCCTCATCCCACTAACAATAAAGAAAACTTCGCCGACAAGCGGCGGTCGCTCGGTCGGTGTGGTTCGCTTGCAGACTGAAACCACGGATTCTTTTTTGTTTTTGTTTGTGAATCCTGTGTGTTTACATGGCTTTAGGCTATGTAATGGTTAATAGAAAGAGGTGATTTTTTCTTTTCTTACCTATTACTTGAGTGTACTAGAAATAATTGGATGAGACCATGAGAAATCTCAAGCAAAGCTGCCTACTCGGGGATTCGAAGCCATTATTTTACTAGGCACTGAGCAGCTATGTGCCATCTGTGTGTCCACTCTGAGCGGAGAACTAATTCTGTTTCAAACTAGGGGTCGATTTCTGAATTTGTTCCCTTCCAGTGCCCAGCTGAGTCCATGAATCTCATTTCGCACTTCCACTTGTCTGCAAGACGCTCTCTGAACCACAATTTTGAAGATAATCTGCTGTCTCGAACAGGATTGTTTCTGTGTTGTCTACATGAAGATAAAACTTGAATTCAATATTTATTCCTATTCCACATTGTACTTTCGTCATTTTTCTTATGCCGTCTGTTTTTCTTTTCTGTTTTTAGTCCACTCTTGTTGTGGTTCGAAGTTCTCACAACATCAGTGTCAGTGAAGAACACTGTTTCCTGGGATGTAGTACCATGTAATCCGATTTTGCTTACAACCCATTCCTTACTATCTCATTTAATGGATTCATTTTAGAACCTGAAGATGGAAGCATCACTTTCCTCCGAAACATTGGTTAACTATTGAACTGTAGGTTATTACGGACATGCCAGAGCTCAGGATGTTAGTTGCCGTGTTCCCAAAGAGATGGCGTAGCTTTGATCCAAGGTCAGGTCATATGGGATTTGTGGTGTATGAAGTGGCCCAGAAGCAGTTTCTTCTTCTAGTACTTCTGTTTTCCCCTGCCAATTATTATTCCGCTAACTGCTCCGTATTCATTAATCATATCATTTACGCTGTTAGGTCTCCATACGGACAGTGTCATTGAATGGTCGGCTTCGAAAAACTTCACAGCGTTGCACCCCAGAAATTTGTGCTCTACTTTAGTTCTCTGGGAGGAGAGACAGGTTTATGGAATCATGCCCATCTATGCCTGCCCTAATAACGATATATTGGAAACTCCGTATGGATAACATGCCGCTAGAAGCGACATGCGCCGGTCACGGTAGTCGAGCGGTCTAAGGCATGCACTGTCTTCGCTCGCTCGGAAGCCGGGATCGTGTGTTCGAATCCCACTCAGGGCATGGATGTTTGTGTGCGTTTTTCTGTGTTTGTCTACAGGTAGAGGCCTTGCGACGAGCTGATCACTCGCCCAAGGAGTCCTACCAAATATGTAAGATCTAGAAAAACCGAAGTGGACAGAGTTCATGGAGGTAGGCCTAGGCCCACTGGGGCTGTAGTGCCAAGGAAAAAAAAAACCACATTGGAATTATCGGTGCAAAGGCCATGCAAGGCGACAGCAATATTAATATAGTGTTATGACCTTCTGTGTGATAATAAGTTTTCAGAAAGCATGCAACTAATGTAGAGGCATACTTTTCCGGAATGACGTCACGCAAAGAATATATTCATATGTCAGTATGGTGGTGATGATAAATGAACTAGCGGAGTTAGACACGTAATTCTTTTGTAGATAGATCATAATCACACATATAACTAACTTCATGGAGGTGAGCCATTCTCGAGAAGCCGATAATTGTGCAGTTATTAAAGGATTTCCCATCACTTTATGGAACCCAAAGTTTCATTACCGTCTTCACAGGAGCCCTCCATTGGTTCCTGTCTTGAGCCAGATCAATCCAGTCCATAGCGTCCCATCCTATCCCTCTAAGATAGACTTTAATAATATCCACCCATCTACGTTTGGGTATTCCTAGTAGTCTCTTTATGTCTCACTTTCTCACCAATATCTTCTCTGCATTCCTTTTCTCCCCATTCTTGCTATATGCCCTGCCCATCTCATGATACTTGACTTGATCATTATAATTATACTTGGTGAATAGTACAAGTTATGACGTTCCTCATTATGCAGATTCTGCTGTCAGCAGAGCTGAAGTAAAACAGCAGTGTCATTGAACTTCAAACTTTCGCATTGTTTTTCCTGTTTATGATGTCAAATGCAAGATTGACATTACTGGAGTGTTATTTGTGGGGTAAAATATTCCACTGAAATATGCTTTGTTTCTGGGACCCACCAAGACTCATATCCAATGGGTACCGGTGGCTCTTTCCCCGGAGTCAAGGCGGCTGTGGCCGGAAGCTTAACATTCACATAATTCTAGTACGGAGGTCAAGAATGGTGGAGCTAGGCTGCGCCATAGCTCAAACGGTTAGTAGCTGGATTCCTACCGCGGCGGCCCGTGTTCAATCCCGGGTCTGGTCAGGTGGGATTTTTGGTGGACAAAGTAGCGCTGGGGCGGGTTTTCTCCGAGTAATTCGGTTTCCCCTGCAAATCTTCATTCCACCATATTCTCCTTCATCATAATCATCCGGGGCAGGCTACAATAAGCCAATCAGTGGCCGCCGAGCCGAGTAGACCCAGTTAGACTTCACCCCCCAACTAAGCGAATTAAAAAAAATGGTGGCGCTATACCTCTCCACCCCTTTACGTCGCCATGCCGTGGTTCTTAATTAATTAAGCCCAGGGATATATTTATATTTACTCTAGTTAAATTACAAGTTCTTCGCATTATATGCACAAAATTAAAGGAGTCTGCATTGTAGGAAACTCTCGTCTGTCTAAGTTTTAAATCAGAATTCAGCAAACATATATCTATTAATATATTTTTGGAAGAGAATCAGTTTCTGAAGTTCATGGAGGTAGGCCTAGGCCCACTGGGGCTGTAATGCCAAGGAGGGGGGGGGGAGAATCAACTTCACCATCTGTTAAACTGAGTTTATTTGTGTCTCGCAATTGGTCCCATGTAACCGTCATATTAGTAGCGAATTTGGTACAGAATTCAGGTCATGCGAAAATGCAACCGCACAACTATCTATAGCTCCATAGCACTTCTGGACTTCGGCCCTCCTTTTCAGTTTCTTAATGCATACTAAGTCGGTAGGACCCTTTGGACGCAAGGCCTCTACCTACACCTGACAACATACAAACACTGAATAAATGCACACAAACATAATACCTAGAGTGGGATGTGAACCCACATTCCCAGTGTTCGAATGGAAGAAAACGGTTCATGCCTTAGGTGACCCATACACGTAGGATCTGGGTCGCGAGTCCGGCTCGGCGAGTAGCCGGTCTCGGATTAATTCACCACACACGTATGAGCATGTAGACCCACACACGGACGAGTTTGGCTCATTGGAACCCGAGCCAAGTCGGACTCGCGTGCCAGACTCGTACATGTATGGGCCTCCTTAGACCGCGAGGCTAATGTGATCGGCAAAAGGAATATCAACAGCACGCGGTGTTCCCAAGCGATCACCAACTGTTGCTTAGTTTCACTGATCAGGAGAGACCCGGTGTTTACAACATGGTACAACCGTGGAAACCGGACAACACGTATTAGTAGAATCAGTAGACACACTCCCTTCTTTCATAGCGACGCCTGCGCAAAAGCACGCTTTTTGGGCGTTGGTCGAATGGTGAATTTACCTTCTTCCCTGGTGTAGTGCTTAATTAATTAAGCACAGGGACAGATTTATTTTATTTATTTTACTTTTATATTTCAATATGATATAAATTTAATAAAATACCATCATATTTATTGTAATCATATTTATCTTATCAATGATGTAAATTACACGCTGATCTGTTTTACGGCTCTCCTCGCCATTTCTAAACTGATTTCATAACGGCGCCCTGAAATAATATGTAGCCGTCCTATTTCATGCTGTTCATAACTTTAAGAGTCATACCTACATAATTATTTGACACTACAGTGGACTTGTGGTAGAGGCCTCGCGACGAGCTGATCACCCGCCCAAGGAGTCCTACCGTATGTTTAAAATCTAGAAAAACCGAAGTGAACGGAGAAGTTAATGGAGGTAGGCCTAGGCCCACTGGGACTGTAGTGCCAAGGAAAACAAACAAAACAGTGGACTTGCATATGAGGTAGCATCATTAGAATGATAATAATCAATATTATACAGGGTACTATAAATGATTCATTCGTTTTTAAAACCCTATATTTTCCAAAGCATAATACGTACAAATATGATTCTTATACAAAAAAAAAAAAAAAAAAGAACCGTAAACTCATCACGTTTTCGCCACACTCTACAAATGTTCTATGTGTGCCTCTTGGGTCACACGACACACGTCCAGGCGGTAGTCGAGCTCGTTCCACACATTTTGTAGCATCATCCTGTCAATGGTCATCACTGCAGCATTGATGCGTTCCCTCAGCTCTACTAGTGTTCTTGGCAGTGGGGGTACGTAAACACGATCCTTAATGTACCCCCAAAGGAAGAAGTCACAAGGCGTTAGATCAGGTGATCTAGGGGGCCAAGTGAACAGAGCTACGTCATCCTCACCAAAACACGCCCAATCCAGCGATGCCGAAGTTCATTGTTTAGGTAGCGACGAACATTGCCGATACCACCGCAAAATGCTTTGTTTACATGGCGGTTCTTTTCCGTACTCTCTTTTGAATGCGCGTTGCACTGCTATAACAGACGAACATCTCGCATATTCCAACAAACAAACTCTTTTCTTGCTTTGTCGACATTTTGTCAAAACACTGAACTCGTGCTGCTAACTGGTGCACAAAATACAAACTTTATGAGTTACGGTTCTTTGTATCAATCATATTTGTAAGTGTAATACTTTGGAAAATATAGCGTTTTAAAAATGAATGGATCATTTATAGTAACCATGTCTTTTAAACGCAAATGAAGAATTATTCGTCAAGTCAATGTGTTCGAATTTCAGTAATTTTAAATCACGAGAGAAAAAATGTAGATCTTAGCGTGAAACCGTAATGTTCACGTCAGGATAACACGGAATATTATACTGAAGCATATGGCAGCTAAGTCAAACTGTACTAAAAAATAGATTTCAATTCTGTTACAGATAAATATATTAGAGCCCCATCACAGGAATCCCAGAATGTCACCCATTCTCGCTCATGAATATTTGTCTCCTTGAATTGACTGTCTCTCTTTTTTTGCTTGCAGAACCATACTGTAGCATTCTTCTTCTTCTTCTTCTCTTCCTGTTGCTCCCATTTGGGGCATAGGGCATCCGTGAAACGCTTTGTTTCACTGCAGTTTCTTAATCTAAAGCAGTCGGTAGGACTCCTTGGCCGGGGGACCAGCCCGTCACAAGGCCGCTACCTTTAATTTTTTTTAATTCGCTTAGTGGGGGGGGG
>NW_019744108.1:200251-218773 GCF_002891405.2 Cryptotermes secundus
AGTCCAACTTGGTCCACTCGACACAGCAGCCACTGATTGGCCTACTGTAGCCTGCCACGGGTGATTATGATGACGGAGAATTTGGTGGAATGAAGACTGGAAGGGGAAACCGAAGTACTCGGAGAAAACCCGCCCGAGTGCCACTTTGTCGACCACAAATCCAATTTGACCAGACCCGGGATCAAAACCGGGCCGCCGCGGTGGGAAGCCAGCGACTAACCACTTGAACTATAGGCCGCTACTTTACGCAGACACCCATGCCTTGAGTGGGATTTGAACCCACGATCTCAGTGTTCCAGAGGACGAAGGCATTTCATGTCTTAGACCGTCATGCACTACTGTAGCATTAGCGTACACTTATGTCTAAAATACTTCGACTACGAAAATTTCATCCGTCAAAAACTGTACAAGTCTCTGTACTGGGTACTAGATCCAGTGAACTGTATGTAAAATACATTTTATCTCGGCAAGGCCATCTGACTTAGTGCTACTGTGCCTTCCCTTACAAATTTATATGTACTTAAGTGAACAAGAAACCTCGTAGTTTTATGGAACACGAAGTTAAGTGTTCCCAGTTTATCCAGTGATCCTTTGATGCCGTAAAAATGACTAACTCCACTACAATTTACGTACATTCAGCGGTGGACCAACTATATGATTGGCTTGAAAGCAAAGATACGCGTAAATTTTCATCAGAAAAACTGAATGTAATTCTTTATGGTTCAGCTATAAAGCAAAAATGGGGCAGGCGGTAGCGTAGTTGGCTGAGGGACTACGCTACAAGTCGGAAGGTGGCGGGATCTAATCCGAGGAGGGCATTGGATTTTTTTTTTCAAGTTACCTAATCCTTCCAGCCGCAGTATAGTTCTGGGGTCGACCCAGCCTATAACAGAAATGAGTACCAGGAATATTCCTGGGGATAAAGGGCGTCCAGTACCTAAGGCTAACAACCTTACTGCCATCTGTGAGCAGATTGTCTAGAGAAAATGTGGGAGCCACAACGTCTCACAACCTTATGGGCCTCCATGACTTCTTACAAGGATAGCTTTTATGAAGCCAAAGTAGCAAACGCGTGTCTTCCTCGCCCAAGGTTTTCATCATACAAATTTAGGCCTACACTGGGTAATTATAATGGTAACATTATGATATATCAAAATTAGGACAATCTAGAATGTGACGTTTGTTGTTCAGTGTATACGTACGAACCCTCCCGAGGATTCTGCCGCCTCATTGTTTAAGCAGAGAAACTATGCTACTTTTGTATCCAAATAAAGTTTGTTACGTCCCAAATGACTCCAGTCTTGACACGTGTTTGCATGAAGACCTGAACTTTCATATTATGCACATATATTCCATTAATCAATGTTCTGGTGTTTTCTAAGAATGAAGCAGTATATTGATTGATTTGTTAATTAAACGGTTGCCAAGCAGCGAATCAACAGTGACCGTAGGCCGCGTATGCACTAAGCGAAACCCGTTACGCTATCTTAGGAATTAGAGAAAATTCTGAGAAGCGAAGAAAAGAGAAACACATCATACAGTGCCCCTCTCCCGTTCTTTCAGGGACACAATTTTCTGTTTTTTTTTATTCAGCTCCTATTATATCAAACAGACTTTTTCTGCATATCATTTTCTATTGTCTTTCTCTAGACAGTGAAATTATGCAGGCATGCCTGTAACTGTTGCAGCTGATTATGCTAAATCTCTATCAGGTAATATGAGCCGATTTTTCTGAATCTTGAATCAGAGGATACTAAATTTCTTTTGTTGTGAAAAGGAAAAAACCGGAAATTTGTTTTACTGCGTAGATTTATCAAACGGGAGGAACGAATTTAAGAAATGTGTCCATCAGACAGGTTTTTTTATGTTACCGCCATATACTTGCGTTCGGAAGACATCTACTTCGAATCTTGACCTAGAATTCTGACCATTATTAAGGATGCTTTCCAGCTGTAGGGTCTACATAAAGCTGAATTTCAGGAGTGTCACTGAAAAATAAGTCGCAAAGGATTCAGAACAAAATGGGTTTGGCCTGTCTTACGGACTTACCAAATATGAGGTATAAGAAAATATCATGAAACCATCAATTTTCCCAAGCGAATGGTAGGATAGTATCTTGAGGAAGGCCACCGCCACTTTTTCATTCGAACTTAACCATAATAAATATCCACACATCTCATTCGATGGAAACAGTCTAAGTAGTTCCTAAAATTCCGTTAAATAACTTCCTAACTTGTAATTATATGCTAGTCACATACAGCTTAATAAGTTGCGTAAAACGAAAGAGATCGTATTGGTTGCTTGGAAATTACCAAGTCTCAGACTGGGTGTGCTGACGTCACGCTAGACGTACGAGAGTGGAGTTAGATGCAATGTACCCTGAGCTTGTGACAGTGTTGTTAAATAATCAATACATACGTAAATAAAATCTGTGGAAGTGATTTCAGTTTCTCTCGTATTACTTTCCTCATTTTATGCAGTATATCGTCGAATGTATTGGTTCTTCAAGAGAAAATTAAAGCTCTCCATGACTAACAAAATACTACTATACAAAGCTATATTGAAACCTATTTCGTCCTATGGTCTCCAACTCTGGGGATGTGCAGAGCCGTCGACAATCAATCTCATCCAGAGATTCCATGGTATGTGGGCAACCTTACACTCCATAATGACCTAAAGATACCCTTCGTCAAAAATGAAATACTAAGAATGAATGAAATGTACAAAAATCAAACTGTAAATCATGACAACGAATTAATAGAAGAGCTATACACCAACGTCCAGTGACAAGAAGACTGAACAGAACATGGCCCCAAGACATTATCAATCAATAAAATAGACTACATATAGGAGAAATATCACTGGATGTTTCCCTCGCAAGCCAACCACCTACAGCACATTTACTTAATACTCTAAAATGATGTAGATTGTAAATAAGCATAATAAAAAAATAAAAATTTGTACAGTCAAATAAGCGGCAATACAAGAATGAATATAGACTCTACAGGTTCTGACGATGCTGTGTTATACTCAAAATTACGGTTTCTTTTGGACTTTGCTCATCGTTCGGTATTCTAGAAACTAGAAAACCCAACGTTTCGGAAACTGGATCTGTTCCCGTCCTCATCTGAAGGGGAAGACACCTACTCTGTCGGATCCCTTAGAAAGAGGTAACCTCAAATAGTATGGAGTAGGTGTCTTCTCCCATTAAACCGTGGAAGGAAACAGACCCAGTTTCCGAAACACTGTGTTTTCTAGTTTCTATAATATGGACGATGGACAAAGTCTACAAACATCTATGGAAGTAACAGCTAACGACTGTAATCAAGTGACATATTTACAGTCCCTTTGACGCCTGGATTTCTGTAGTTCTACCCACAGCAGGTTATTCGCTTCTTCCGCAGTCTGGATACAAGTTTCCTGCAAGTCTTGTTACGGACTACATTTGCCCGACCTTCCCCAGTACAGACACATGCTGCCCAGCCTGTCCCAACGCGCATGCTCTCCAGTCTGTCCTGTTATGGACCATTCTGTCTTCTCTGTCGTGCTAAGGATACGCCTCGCAGACAGACTGCATAGTAGTGTCCGTAAAATGTGGGGGATTTATCATAGATTGCTATGTTCTGAGAAACTGAAGTCACGCAAACGAGTATAAACGTGGTAACAAAATGGGTGCGTGTCAACACGCTGCATGACGATAAGTCGTTCTTCCAGTCTAATGTACATCGTGACGTTGCGGAACCTACCACCTGCTTGGAGTCGGTTCACGCCCATGTGCTCAAATGAAACATTTATCGGCGCAATTTGCTTTTGCTTCTCTTGCTCTCAGAGACAAGAGTTATAGTTTGTGATGTGGCAAAACAACGAGAATAGCAGGGAAAGTATTTTCCAAATGTTCTTTTGGAATTTTACATACTTAATTGACTTTTATGTTACATTACTGAGTACACAAATCTACTATTGGAAAATGTTAAACGGTCCCAATATGTCAGTGTGTTGAGACATATTATTTTCTTTGTGTTTCATTAAAAAGAAATTTCATCAAATAAATATTTTAATAAAAACATTACATGTTAATGAGCGTTGTAGACCGTATCACCAATAACTTCATAAAATGAGCCGTATTTTAGGAGATCACGGTATATTTAATCTATTTATAAATTACTGATTTTGTTATACCGACACCGGCCGAAATAGAATTCAGTCGAAATAATATACATTGAACCCCTTCATAACAAATTTAAAACAATGTTTTGAATACATAAAATTTAAAAGATTTCAATTAAATTTAAATTAATTCCTAAAATTATATTCGCTCCCTAAATGAGCAACTACACCAACATTTTTACTTTCTCGATTCTCGATAATTAATAAAGTGAATTGAATTTTCTACTCCATTTATAAGTATTTTTAATCAAGTGCATCGGTGGCTTTTGTTAGTAATTTCTACATTACATTTCTCCGTTAAATCTATCTAGAGGGAAACAGTTTCTTCCCTGACTGTACACCGAGCGACTTAGTAAATACTGTTTATATAATTAAGTCCACATTACCCATTCTCAGAAGAAAAATTGGCACAGAAAATTCCCCATAGCCCAGTCACCAAGTTCAAGTCTGTTTTAGAACATACACATGGTAATATCAGGAGGCTGGATATCGTAGTCGGTATAGAGAATGCCCACTAGCTGGAAAACCGAGGGATTGGAGTTGGAGTCCCGCGGAGGCAAGAATTTTCTCTTCTCTATATCGTCCAGACTGACTCTGACATCCACCCAACCTCCCATCTATTGGCTACCGGGGACTATTGCCCGGGGGTGAAGTGGACGCGGCGTTAAGCTGACCACTCACCTCCAACTTGTGTTGAGGTCAAGAAAATGTGGACCTATAAATCTGCTCCCCCATACGCCTTCATGACGTAGTGTTTAATTAGTTAGGCACAGGGACAAATTTACCTTACCTTACATGGGAATCTCATGCACTTAAAGAAAACAACGTATGCTCGGTAGCTCTGTGATCAGTTCTGCTACGCCTGCCATTGCTATCAGTTTGGCTTCATTTTGCATGTAGATCACGTGTTTGCCTATATTAAGAGATGATATACTCATGGTAATTGTTTCGTCTTTAAATATATTGTATCTACTCAGGGCAGGGAAGTGATTGTGTGATGAGATGTTGCGGTGTAGCTGTTAGAAGTCCTCTTTTTATTCTGATATCCGGGGTTTGAACCTTGGTTCAGTGACCAGTAACGTTCTTTGCTACCAAAGACGCCGTTCGGATTGTTAATTGGTTTATTTAACAACCTACAAATCGTAGCTACAATTAATTATAACACTGTTGCGGGTGTACACAGTTTACAAACCCTACACACTATTCTATTCACTCTATCCTCAGTAGTCTTCACGTATTTATAACGCGGGAGCTCTACAAGTCTCTCTGAATTACACACTCCCAATATAACTGTACTACAGAGCACAATCTTGAAGTCACACAATAAGTCTTCACTGACTAGCTTCTCAGTTATCGCGCACTATAAAATCTTCTAACCGCGCGTCCGGTTCTTCTTTCCGCGACTGCTGCTATATTCCAACTGTCTTCGGCGGCTGCTGCATTTTAACTGACTCCGTAGGCAGTGCAGTTCTCTTATAAACCCTCAGCCAGACAACGGAAAACGACTCGCTTCCCTGTTGCCTAGTCGCCGTGTTTACATGTGTTGTCGCCTGTTGCGTCATAGTGGGAAGCGCTGTCACGTCACCGCGGAGGAGGGGGCGGAGTGTTGAGTGGCCTGTTACCGTAGTAGCGACAGCGCTCGATGTTGTTACGTCACCGCTGGCGGGGGAGGTGATGTCCTCCATAGGGCAATACGTCACAATATTGTGTCTACTCATGACAGAGAAGTGATTGTGTGATGAGATGTTGCGGTGTAGCTGTTAGAATTCCTCTTTTTATTCTGATATCCGGGGTTTGAACCTTGGTTCAGTTACCAGTATCATGCCTGAGGCTTTCCTCCGCGTCTCCAGGAACATTCTGTCATAATATATTCGAAATGGCCAGGAATCTTCCCTCTGACGTCCCATCTAATTCTGCATTTACAGACGTCCTACCAGTTGACGCTGTAAAACGATGTAGCTGGGAAAGTGCTAAGTAGAGCAGTGAGTCTCTCGGCCATTCAAGGCCCAGGTCTCTTATTCAGTTCCGTAATCATTTTTCACAGACGGTAGGACTCTTTGGACGAATGATCAGCTCGCCGCAAGGCCGCTACCTGAACACAGGACAACATAAACACAGGATAAACGTACACACCAAGCATTCATTCCCTGAGCGGAGTTCAAACCCAAGATCCCAGCGTCAGAGCGAGTGAAGACAATTCATGCCTTAGACCGCGCGGCCACTGTGATCGGTTATCTGCATATACAGAAATGTAAGAAATTACAATTCTGCCACAGAATGAAACTCGCTGCCTACAAATAAGAGATGCATTGACAACTGATTTATTTAACGACGCTTTTTAAAGTTTTTTGCTGTTAAATAATATCGAAATTTAAATTACGACTAGCATAGGATGCAAAAGGAGATGGTCATGATCTGTTTCTGGCACTCTCTTAATATCTGTCGAAAGCAGCTGAAGAAAATGTCCGTCAATATATCTAGTCTCTGTAAATATTGTCGCGTATCGGGCGTATATCGCGACAAATAAGTTCACGTCGTATTTTATATAGCGAATTTTATTTCACATTCGCACTTACAATCACCCAAATTACAGATTTACGATTACTGCTATCTGCAGTAGCACAATTGGTACACTCCAAATGCCACAATACAACTGACTGGTTGCTGGCTAACTCAGAACTAACTCGGTGGTAGCTCGAGGACTGACTGACTGACTCAGTACAACTGCTGTGAATAGCCTTCGCTGCTCCCTATGTGGCCTCGATCGGACAATACGGCCACGTAATAGGCACCCTTGTTGCCTGGCGCTGTGTTGCTAGCAACGCTAGCGGTAGTAACCGCTGTTACTACTTGGTGACGTCACCGCTGTTGACTTGCGTTGCCTAGCGACCAGGATGCTAGGACTCGGCTAACATCGGCTCGCTTCGGCTTCGCTCGGCGCATCACGGCTGGCGGGGGTTGGGTGAGGGGCGTCATCCATAGCTCAGCATGTCACAATATATTCGTATCCGGGACCTCCCAGTTATGAAACAGAAATGCTAACCTCTCAATCCCGAATGCGACAAGAGAGCTAACCAATTTATAATCATCGTGGTTGATTGCATTCAGCTGATTCCAGAGAGTGCCCAGTGCCAGACTTTTGTTATACTTGTGCTGAACATTCAGCAATACCGCGGTTTACATCACGTGTATCCGCCATGCCTGGATCTTATTTATGAAATAAGGCAGAGAACGACTCGCCTTAATCATGCGGCAACGTCTCCGACACTTGTACCGTGTGTGTTATCTAAGTAACTTATTGCAGGCGTCAGTAACACATCGCACAGTAATGAAAGTGACGCTGTCCAGGCACTGTCTTCCGCAAGACACGTTGATGGAACTATCGTGTCACGCTCGTAATATGACCGATGGTTAACGACCCAGTAAGTAGTCCACTTCAGTACTTAATGTGTCTGTCAATGGCGCTAGTTCCACTTTAATGTTCACCTTCCATTAACATCCATATAGATCGAAGCCAAGTATATATGAAATGAATATTATTGACATCTGACGTGACAACTCAGACTAGGCCGAATAGAAATCAACTTTAAATAGTGCCAAATATAATTTCTTTAAGAGTGGAAAATTGTACTCCAGCTTGGATTTCGTATATTGTCTAAATGCATCCTTTGGGATTTTGCTAAATTTAAAGTAGCTCTGATCATTTGTTGGGTTGTTTTACTGAGTTAAACTTATTATGATTATTTAACAAAATTTGTTTGGTGAAATCTCTGTTGCAATCTTCTGAAAAATGAAAGGACATCACGGTGCATTATTTATTTAAGAGTTAAATATTCGCCCAGCTGGTCAAGAAATTCTACGCCTTTTAGGTAAACAGAAACTAGTCTTCTTAATCAAAAAAAGTTCATAGATGTTCGATAGAATTGGGAGGCCAATCTCAAAATTGAATAAATATTCGCAAGAGTAGACCTATTTGCCTTCCCCTTCTGTTCTCTCTATAGTTTTGTCAGTTTCTGCCTTCATATTCTTTCTTTCCATATCTTTATTTCTTTTTTGCCTTCATTGTTTTTTTCCGTCGTATCTAATTCTTTTTAGTTCCTCCCTCACTCCCCGAGGGATTCATCAGTTTTCCCACGGTTTCTGTCTTTCAGGCTAAGGTAGCTTTCGAAGTGTGGTACAGGGTCCCTGACGGCTCCGCGGGCTTCTGGCCGGAAACCGACGCCTACGATGCCCTGGACGACGACCAGCAGATGCTGATCGACATCGAGCAGAACATCGCCAATCTGGAGCGCAGTTTCACACAAGGACGGCGTGGCAGCTGGCAGTCGGCTGAGGGTGATAAGGCCACCACTGCTTCTGCTTCGCTCCTCAAGCGCGTGGGATCTCTAAGTGCTGCAGACAAATCGCCGGCACCGGAGAGGAAGCGGTGAGTATCCATCAAGTCCTGAGGTTCTGGCCCCGACACCGGCTTTCCTTACTGAGAATTATCGTGGTTTTCTCACATCCTTCCACACCAATACCATGATGGTGTCTTAAATAAGGCCATGTTGACTAAACCCCTCATGGTGTAGTGTTTAGTCAGTGAGGCAGCTTACCTCAATAACAGTTTCATTAACGTTTGGATATAAGAGGGATAGAAGTAGTTGCATAATGAAACTTTTGTACAGTTTATGCTCTTCTTTATTACATTGCCGATTCAACAAGAATGTGCGAGACATGTAATACGAAAGGAGAAGGTGAGAAAATCATAAAAAAACTGCAGCTGGATAACTTGAAAAGAAGAGACCACTTGGGAGATTCGGCATAGGTGGAAGGATAATGGTAAAATGGATCTTAAGGAAATGGAATGTGAGCATTTAGACTGGATTTAACTAGTTCAAGATACAGTCAAATTAAGGACATTTATGAATTGAGTAACGAAAATATCATTCATGGTCTAAGAATCAATCATTCATTTGCTTAGATAATATAGTCTGAAGTACAGTATGTATGCTGCAGAAGTTCGACCCTTAAGAGCATGAAGAGTCTCATGAGGCTGGGAAAACAGAGACCTCCACGTGACTCTGATGGGGAGGAGAACCAGGCTCTGCTGAGAGGTGAAGGTGAAATGGGCCCCAGGCACAGTGTGGGGGCCACAGACCACATATCACGAACAAGCAGCGCATCGTCCCTGTCCTCAGACAATGGCAGCCAGCGCTCACTGAGCCCCACTTCTGCAGATCGCAGTCAACAGACAAGGCGGTAAGACCACCAGTCTCTTGACTTACACGTATAGTTATGGTTACAGGTGACAACAAGGTATAAATATATATTGACAAGTATATCTGTCGTGATCATTATGAGAAACAAACCGTTCCTATAGGACAAATATTTACAATTTTTATGTCATTGAATGAATCGGTCTAGGAAACCGAGATTAACGGCCGTGGGGATCCGTTGTTCTTGCCACGCGACATCCTCTATCCGCAAAAGTTGGCATTGATTTCGCTGACAAGCGGCGGTCGTTCGGTCGGTATACTTAGCTTGCGGACTACAGGCCACGGAGTTTGTTTTTATTTGTTTGTCATTGACTGAAAAGTAGCAGTGTTTGAGATGTTGACAATCAGAAAGGGATATGCATAAATGTACTTCTCTACAGAAATTCCGAGGCAAAAATAATAAAAAATAGACATATGTTCAGCTTTTTAACGTATATACAGATTGTACTGAATTGACAGGGGGCTTTGACACTATCAATTGCAAGGAGAAAAAGGGGAGGGTCCAACCATTATCTTCTTCAGTCAGATGGCGAATAACACAACCATACCTCAACTACCAAGTTTGGGTTCAGAGAACTAGAGTTTTGATAGCATTATGAATGAAAATGACACTTAATTTAATTCAATGGAGAGAGTGACAAAATGGAAGGAATGAAAACAGTCATTACTTGCATCTTATGTGCAAGGAACTGTCATTGTTCCTCCATTCCATGTGCATAATAAGTGCATCACCACAGCCACAGTAATGTTTTCTGTACATACAGTCATATTTTTCTGTTCTCTATGAACCAGCTATCAGCATGCTGGATACAGTCTTCTAGGTTTTAATGCTAGGTAGTTTGGAAAAATCCTGATGTTCAATATATCGGATTTGAATGTCTCACAGTGTTGATTATGAAGATTACTTTCTTCTGAGATGTGGTGCTGTGTAGTCAGATAGAAGTTCACTGATGGTCCTCTGACACATTGAATAACTTTTGCCAGACTACACAGTGTCACACCCCAGATCATAGAAGCCTCCTTAATCACCAGTATGATTGTTATCAGGCATGATTGTCATTTGATTGTCTTCTATCAGTTGTTGTTGGCTGTGTCACCAGCTAAATGCACAGACTGTGGAAGAAGGGTCTTGTTATTATTAAAAAAATGGAAAATAATAACAGAATATCCTATAGATCTTCCTATCATTTTGGTGATGGTGCACAGATGTAATTTAGCATGTAAAGTTCGGTACAATGCAATGATATGCACATGTTTACATATTTCATACTAAAACATTTCATGAATTCAAGCAATTTTAGTTCTGCAAATATTGAATTAGTAGTGAAAATAAAGTTTGTAAGTAATGTATTGTCACGTGTTGGGTGTATAACGCGACAAATAATTTCGCGCCGTATTTGATATAGCGAATTTTATTTCACATTCCCTCTTACAGTCACACAATTAACAGATCCGACAATTACTGCCATCAGCAGTATCACAAATACTAGACTGCAAATGCTAGACTACCACTGAAAGGTTGACTGCCTGGCTAACTCGTAGCTAACTCGCAACTTGAGAACTAACTCGTGAACTAACTTCGGCGACTGATGCACTTAACTGACAACAACTGAACTCGGCGATGGCCACATTTCAACTGGCTTCGTAGGCAGTGTGGTTCACTTATATAGTCACAGCGCTTGCCTGTTACGCAATGGGTACCGCTGTTGCCTGACGTCATTTCGACAGCGGCGTTGCGTGCCATGTCACAGTGCGGAGGGGGGGGGCTGACTCACCCGCCACGTCACTGCTGGGTAGAGAGGGGTTGTCCTCCATTGCGCAACATGTCACACTGCTCCCTCCTTAAGGCTGTTCGTCCCGAATAGCCTAAAGTTTCACCCCCGTTCCTTTTCTTTGGAGGCTGTGCTTTCTGCGTCTCCTGTTTCGGCTACTTCTCGCAGCGACTATTATCCGGCCGTTACAACCGCTCCCCTCTTACCACCAGCTCGTCTCGAGCGGTTTCCTTTCAACTCGCCAGAAGGTCCAGTTGTGTCTCATTCATTTGTCACTTTCATTCTTTCCTCTTTTACTCTTGCTAGGGAGGCCGGTGTTTCTACGTTACCGGCTCCTCCTGTGTACTATTCCATTTCTTCCGTTTCGGAGGGGGTCAACCCACCCACAAGGTCCAATTCTTTATCTTTACTTTCTTCAGAAATATCATTTGTCTACGTAACAGTGTGGCCTGCACTCGCTGACGTCGTCGTTCCGTCTGGACTTCCCGCCACTTGCTGGTACAAGACCGTGGCGCAAAAGTGCCCACTGCTGTTTTCTCTATGCTGCTACGGGCACCTCGCAATGATTGAGACTCGTTATGAGGCTGCTTGCAGAGACGGTGCAGACAATTGTCGACGGCCAATCCCTTCCGCTGGCATCCGAAAGTTCCCTTGGGAGTTTCTTTCTTGAAGGCATTTCTCCAACGTCGTGCCACTGTCGCGCGACGGGATGTCTTCCTGCAGTTTTTCTTCTGCCGTGTCACTTCCTCTCGGCGGCTCGTCCCTCTGCGGTCTACGGCCAAATTCTTCTGGGGTCCACAATTATCCCGTGTCGAAATCTTCATATTTCGTCGCTTGTTTCGGTCCCTACGCTTTTTCTGCTTCGGTTCTCCGACCGGCATTACTTCGGCGTCTTCCTTGGGTACCTCTCGTTGGTCGGCCGCCTCAGGTTTCATGTCCACTGAGGCCGGCTCTTCTTCTTCTGGGTGTGCCTCCATTTCTCGGCAGGCCATCGTCACTCCGACCAGTATTGTAATGGGGACCTCTTCTTGTTGTGCCGCCGCAGGTTTCGTGTCCACTGGGCAGGCCACCGTCTCTTTTTGGGTAATCGGCATCAATTCATCTTCAGGTTCCGCGAACGGTATCACTGCGACGTCGTCTACAGGGACCTCTTCTTGTTGTTTCGCCTCAGGTTTCATGTCCACTGGGGCCGGCTTTTCTTCTTCTAGATGTGCCTCCATCTCTTGGCAGTCTATCGTCTTTACGTCCCATTCGGGTTTAAATGCGTACACCATCTCCATGTGGCTGGTGCCCAATATTTCTTTCATGGCTTCCGTCCTTGCTTGAATAGCTCTTGTTTCTGTTCGGCTGGCTTCCGTCCTTTCTTGGATAGCTCTTGTTTCTTCTATGGTGGCTTCCGTTTGTGAAACCAGCTCTTCTCGCATGGCGGCCATCTTTTCTCGCCAGGCTTTCCACCTGTCGTCAACCCTTTTCTCGGCAGCTTCTCTCTGGGCCCTCAATTCTTTCTGCAGGAGTTCCAACAATTGCTGTGTGTCCATTTTCTTTCAGGATAACAGTTTATGCCCTCGTAAATTCAATTACTCGTCGAGGCGTGTTCAAGTTCGTAAACCAATTCTGACACCAAATCGTCACGTGTCTTGAGTTCGCATCCTGTCGGTCACGTGTGTAAGTCCAACCCCACTTCTGACACCAAAGTGTCATGTGTTGGGTGTATACGCGACGAATAACTTCACGCCTTACTGGATATAGTGAATTTTATTCCACATTCGCTCTTACAATCACACAATTTACAGATTCAACTTTACTGCCATTGACAGTATCACAAATACTGGACTGCAATTAACTGGTGACTGACTCACTGCTGGCTAACTCGTAACTCATAACTGCTGCCTTGAGAACTAACTCGTAACTTGAGAACTCACTTCGGCGATTTATGCACTTAACTGACAACAACTGAACTCGGCGAGGGCCACATTTCAACTGGCTTCATAGGCAGTGTGGTTCACTTATATAGTCGCAGCACTTGCCTGTTACGCAATGGGTACTGCTGTTGCCTGACGTCGTGTCGACAGCAGCGTTGCGTGCCATGTCACAGTGCGGAGGGGGGGGGGGAATGGAGCGCTGACTCACCCACCACGTCACTGCTGTGTATGGAGGGGTTGTTCTCCATTGTGCAACATGTCACAGTATGATAATGATTGTCCAATTAGTAATGTAAAATTCTGATAATGTTAATGCAGGTTTACAGTACCATAATTTGTGTGTGTGTGTGTTTGTCACTAGTTGCTTTTAAATCGGTAAACAAATTTAATGAAGTTCAATATTGATATTTTGCCACTGAAAACTTATCATTTATATATGAACTTAATATCTGGAGAAAATGGCCATGATCTTGTTTTACTTATTTGACTTACATTTGTTCTTTTAAAATTAACAGTTTGAAGCCAATGACATCAGCGATACAGCAGTCAGCACTAAAGGCACAGGATTTCCAGTTGTGTCTAACAGTGATTGAAGCACGGCAACTGGCTGGTCTGAACATGGACCCAGTTGTCTGTATTCAGGTGGGAGACCAGAAGAAGTACACAAGTGTGAAGGAGAGTACCAACTGCCCATATTATAATGAGGTGAGGCAGCAGATAAAAATACAAGACCTTGCGTTCTATAGTCTGGTAGTTCCAGTGTAACAATTTTCTATGGCCTGATTTATGAACAGAGAAATTTCCATACTAGATCAAGTTTGTATTAACATATTTATGGGGTTGTTCTCATATAGATAGAGAAGTTCAAGCACTGAGAATATAACAACTATGATACAAAGTTTATATGGCATACACAGAAAATAAATATATTCCTACACTTGATCTGAACTTAAACTAACTTCATGAAACCATTTTTCAAGAAAATTAGTGGTGTCCTTGTTTGAGAATTGTTACCCTTGATTATCTTGCACTGATGTTTGGTATAAGTATGAGGGAAAGTCAGTAAATAGGTCACAGATAGATATAAATTTTAAAATATATGATATTCAAACCTGGGAAAACATTTATTTCTAGACATATCTTTTGCCAACCCTGATACACATGTCTCATCACTTTACCAGTGCATTGAAACCCATGGCATAGAAGTCTTCTGACTGTTGTCTTGGCCACTTCTGCACTTCCATTTCAACCTCTTCATAATCAGGAAAACGTTTGCCACCCAGGGGTCTTTTAGTGGACCAAACAGATGGAAGTCACTAGGGACCAAGTCTAGATTGGAGACATGATCTAGGAGTTCCCATTATAGTTCTTGAATTCTCTCTTGGGTTGCTTGGGCTGTATTGAGTGTGGCATTGTCATAATGAAGCAGTATCTCTCTTGCCAGTTGGCCTAGAGGTTTTCAGTGAGCTGCATCCTGAAGCTTCATCAGAACTATAAAGTATTCCTACAATGTAGAGTTTATATTTTCACCACACTTCTGAAAGTGGACTAACAGTACTCCCTGAGAATCCCCCAAAACACTAGGCATAATCTTCCTGGTTGATGATGTACTGAATCCATACAATACCAGAAACAGACATTTTTACTGAACATATTAGAAATGCAATAAAATATATGCTTCCTTTTTTTCTCTTCCAGTACTTTGTGTTTGACTTCCATATGCCTCCAGTGATGTTATTTGATAAAATAATCACATTATCAGTAAGTATGCCTTTAATTTTGTTCGATTTTATTTACTGTTATTTGTTTGTGTTAATTGCATGAAAAGACCTGTCTATATTTAGAATGTGTACCTTGTCAAATATATAACCATAACGAAAATTCTGAGCTAATTACGGGCAGGCCATAATTTTTAGTAATCATAAAATGAATTACAAAATAATAGAAGTTCTTTTTAAAGTAGTTAGATTAACTCTGCTGCTCTTGAAATTTATTAAGGACCAAATATTTTGCCACTAGGCATTGGCCACAGATTGAGTTCCAACAGTAAAATTGAAGTTGCAGACAAATATTTAAATAGCTACTATCTGTGATCAATTCAAAGAATTTAAGCTCAAATTTAGTTATTACCAAGCTCCCTTTAAATGCTTCATTCCTTCACAGACACTTTACATACATACTTCACCCACTTGTTTTTTTCAATTCTGGCATTGTACATGTAATCAAAAAGTGACTTTTGGCAAAAACATAGTTTTCTTCTTGGAAAAATTTCTGATAGACTCAGTTTGTTAGCAGAACTTGGAGAAAGCTGACTTAGACTGAAATAGCAGATACTACCAGGACAATCATTTCACAAAGATATTCTAAAATTCATAAGTCTGTATGCTGGAAGTTAGAAAACATAACTGATCATTTATAGTCCTCTCCTGCTGTGAAGCACATGAACACTGAATTTCAAGAGAAACACTATTTGTCAAATGAGAGGGAGAAAATAAGAGGCAGGAATGTATGAAAATGGATGATCACTTACAACAGCAAAGAGAGCTCAGGGACATGTTAGTAGATCATATTAACAAACACTGCATCAGCACCATAGATTTCCCTTGTTAGGTTAGGTTTTGTCATCAGGTAAAAGGAAGGTTGCAGAAAATACATTTAATTTTCACGACAATAATCAGCAACTCTGGAGGAAATTTCAAACATGGCTTTCATTAAAGAAACAGGTTAATGAGGCACGCAGTCAAAGCTTTCAAAGTAAACAAGCTAAGTGACATACTGTATCCGAAACATTCAAAGCCCTCTTTAAGGCATGAGACATGTGGAAAAATATCAAGTTTATATAAGGAGAATAAATTTTGTATACAAAAATATTGTGCTTACTGTGATTTTACAGTCACGATTGGCAGAAATGTCCACACATTTAACATTTACCAACAACATATAAAATTTTGTGACAGTAGTTGACAATTTTCTGTGATAATCTGTAATAACATCTCATATTTCAGTTCCTATGGTTTACAGATAATCTGGTCTATTTATATAAACTTTTGCTTCAAATGTTCATATTCATAAAAATTGCTCTCTGCTGGTTATTTGTTCATCAAGTGGAGCCTTGATTACACTTCTTGTGGTATGTGCTGGATACACAGCCCTGCTGTAAATATATTAAACTAATTTCTTCTTCAATTAATTGTTTGAAGAAGAGCTCCAAATGTTGTTCAGACAACAACTTTTATTATCAGCTGCACTGAAGAATGCCAGTTTTTGTCAGCAATGGAGCTGGTTTCATATTTTTATATCTACCATTATGTTCATTTCTTTTCTCCAACACCCCCTACGTGACAACTAGTTTAATAAGAAGGCTACTCATTGCAAACAGCAGTTCTCATAGGTTGGATTCACATGCTGCACATTCATGAATAGTCCTCAAAAAGCATCATTTCAGTGCAATGATCTGATTCATAAAAACAGATGTTTGTGCTCCATCATAAGTTCAAATGTTTTAAACATTCTCCAGCGTACTTTAGATTTCATAATTATTAATGGTGCCAAATACTAGACACTTGAGTTTCTGAATGTATTTTTGTTTTCCAACATTCAGTTGTGGTAAGTATAATGGTTGATTTTCAAAGATTATATTAATGGATTGCAATTTGTTTGTATTTAATTATAATTCCTGACTTTCATAGTACAGTATGAATGTATGAGGGGTAGACCTTCTTGGCCCTTGCACTGCTGCCTACAGTGGTCTATTGTGCTTTTCATAGTACAGTACTTGGCACCAAATGTATTGGCATGATTGAAAAGATATATGAAAGATACTGTTATACACTTAAATCTTTAAAACACTAAGACTTATACCTCACATTTAGAAAATCCGTTCATTTCAGCCTTGAATGTGATTATTTAATAATAATAGTGACATGAAACTTCCTCTACTAGCCTTAGAAATTTGAAATGAAGCTTTTCACTTATAAAATGGAAATAATAAATATTCTAGGAAATACAAAGTCCATGCCATTATTTTACTAGTAGTTTTATAGACGTTTGGTAGAACATTCTTAAAGCAATAAGTGACAGACTTTATTCCATGCAGTTTGTGAGGCAAATCAGGAAAATATTCACTGCCAGCTTAATGATATTTTAGCTTTTTCTGGTATGCTTTAACATTTGGTGCAAAGTTTAGTTAAAATAATAATTAGAATTCTTTTTTAGGTATCTTCCATGGATTCAAATTAATAATAAGGAGTTATTTAATTATTTTTTACTCCCTTCAGTCTTTCTCTTTTTTAGGTATTGCATTCTAGAAAGTTTATGTGCTCAGGAACGGTGGTGGGGTCATTCAAGATAGATCTGAAGACAGTCTATGATGCTCCTGGTATTTTATTTATCCATGGAATTTTGTTGGCTCCAAGTGTGGTTTGCTGGGGAAGGTTGTTCTTTCCATCCTTTGTGGTTCGATGGTGGGACATATTATTTTGTTCTGAATACTTTTTCTAAACGTTCTTCTGGAATTTCTACTTACTTCAGGTTATATTTGTGTGTCTTGTCAGAAAGTTTTCAGCACAAACATTGGACTAGACATATGCATGTCTTTTCTGCATTAGAAACTGCCTCATCTATATATGAGTACATATGTCCATCCACCACATTCTGATTATGAGAAACTACTAATAGCATATAAATATAAATACAGAATTTGTTGGTTTTAGGAAGCATAATATAGCAAATTTTTAATTTTCTATTATTTGTATGGAATCAAGTCCAGTTCACTTTCTTTCCTCTTAAGAAAATATTTCAGTCATGATGACAATGGACATATTTCCATAGTAATGATGATAATGTGTATTATGAAGGTTACTGAAACACCAAGTGTTTAACCAAGAACCTAGGTATATTGAATGTAAGTAAGCATTACAAACAACAAAAATATTTCCTCTGCATGCATACAATAGTTAGCAAGCAAATTCAACAACTCTATTTCAGACATTAAAAGGAAGATTAGAATAAGGTATGGTGTGGTGGATTATTTACATTTTCCAGGTGAATTCTTTGATGATTTAAATGATCATGATCATCTTTGATGATATAAAAAGTATCAGGAAAAATCTTTCCCTTACGTGACTCTACACCGCAGCACGCTCGCACCGCACAGGCGTGGTAGTGGGGGGTCTAACCTTTAACACGCGCCAAGCGCCATTCGCCTGAGCGCGTTCGTAGAGGCCAGGCCGTGTTTTCAGTGGACCCCTGTCGAGTGAGTCGGTGCAAGCGCAGAATGCAGCGAACGATTGAACAGAGGTACGCCATCAAGTTTTGTGTTGGACTGGGGAAATCGGGTACGGAGACGTTGGGCATGATTCGCCAAGTGTTCAAGGATGAAAGCATGTCACAAACTGCAGTTTT
>NW_019744108.1:218998-238806 GCF_002891405.2 Cryptotermes secundus
ACCTCGTCCAAAAAAGGCGCGAATGAGCAAATCCAGAATGAAAACCATGCTCATCGTTTTCTTCGACGCCCAGGGGGTGGTCCACTACGAATTTGTACCTGAGGGGCAAACAGTGAATGGAGCTTTTTACCTGGAAGTGCTAAGAAGGATGAAGAGAAGGGTCAATCGGGTGAGGCCAGCCATCGCCGGAAATTGGAAATTGCATCACGACAATGCACCCAGTCACACCTGCTCCAAGGTGACCGACTACCTGACAAAAAACGGCATTGTGACGGTACCCCAACCCCCCTACAGTCCCGACTTGGCACCAGCAGACTTTTTCCTGTTCCTGAAAGTGAAATCCTTCCTCAAAGGGCACCATCATGGGACCCTGAGTGCCGTCAAAGAGGCTTGCACGCGGACCCTTAAGGACCTTCCGGAATCCGCCTACCAGGGAGCTTTAGTGTCGTGGCAACGCCGTTGGCAAAAGTGTATCGATGCACAAGGGATGTATTTTGAAGAATTTTGAGGCACTGTAGCAATATCTGAAATAAATCTATTTTCCCGAAACTTTTCCCGATACTTTTTATACGGACCTTGTATGTTCAATCTGTGTGAATTCTGATTACATATGTGAAATTATCATGTATTACATCTCAAAATGTCTGTAAAGAACAAGAATTTTAAGGTTGTTCCTTTTTACGCTAGTTTCGTGACACCTGAGAAAAAGTATACAAAATTTAAAGAAGTCAGATTTTACTGCATTGGTAATCATAGAAAAATATATTGGAATGTCTTGGGTAGCAGTAAAAGGGTTAAAGATAAGAGGAACACCCATACCAAAGAAAAGTACAAATAAATGGAAATGGACAGTGCACTTGCAAAAAAGAATTGCAAAATAATTACAGTAGAAGCAGATATTTCAAAATAATAATGAACTTGCTATTTTGTAATATGCTAGTACTTTGTGAATAAATATTTCATCCTAAATGGAATGCCTGCTAGTATCTGTTTCAGGTCTGTGTGGTCCCTTGCTTGAATCAATATTCTTTTCCATCCATAGTACCCTATTTTCTTATGACACAGTTCTTATAGTTTCATCTATCATAATTCTATTTCTAGTCCTTTGAGAGTGCTGAAAACACAATAGGGCAATATCAGATTACAACATTATACATTTTTATTTGGTTATTAATTCTTGTGTCAGTATGTCTATATGACACAGTCCAACCTCAGTGCTCTGTTTATGAACAAAATTTTCTATTGGTAAGCCTTATAGTTCACACCCTCCACAAATGGTTACTTAATTAAAATGATAATTTGACTGTATGAGGTATTTAGTCAACAAGTAGTCTTAAATATACGAGTATTTTCTACGTGTATTTTTTACATTTTTGCAAAGCTTACTGTTCTTTGTATTTTTTTTTAATCATCCAATCCACTGGCCTTACAAATAACATCCAGAGTTTCCAAACCATTTAGAATGAACTATAACAGATCACTGGATGTTTGAAGACTAAGTGGCTTTTTTGGGGATATAACTAAGGATTTTAGGGTAAATAATTCAGATTCCAGCAAATTATTTTAAATAAGGACCTTCTTTTAGATGTCCTTACAAAAGTTTCATGTGCCAAACTAATTATTCGGGTGATAGCTATGATGATATGTACAATGAGTGATGTAAGACTGAGGCTCTTTTACTGTAGCCTAAATGTGCATCTTGTATCAGCCTCTAATGGGCATAATGATAGATGGGTATGGAGCAATGGTGGAATGATTGGTGGGAGAAAATTGTAGTACTTTATGAGAAACCTACCCAAGTACCATTTTGTTCACTACAAGTCTCACGTGGACTGAATGGATATTACCCTAGGCTTCTACTGTAGAAAGCTGGCAACATAGCCACCTGATCTGAAGCATACCCAGCAGAGACTATTAAAAAACAACATCTGGATTAACCCCTTACAATACAGTGAGAACTACTCATTCCGCCTGCTTTAATACTTAAAATTTCTGCATTTTAACTTCAAAGTTCTTTTACACATTTTATGTGATTTTTAGAATAAACCACAGATATCTGCCTAAACAGCATTAATAGACTGGTCTTTGTAATGGAGATACATAGTATTTTATATGAGGTAGGAACTTAGTTTTAATTATTATTTATATGAACATCAGGCTTCAAAGGATTTAGATAAATAAATTTCTGGAGCATAACTTAATTTAATTAATTCTGTTTTACAATTAAATTGTTTCCAATAGTACCACAATAAGAATTTCAGCATTGTGATCACAAAGGAAAACGAGAATTTGTAAAAATTGTTATAAAAACTTCCTCATTAAACCACACTATATGTTGTTTTTCTTACTCTTCTCTCTCAGGAATATATGCACTTCTCCATTATTTTACTTTGTTTCTGTGTTTCTGCTCGATGTTATTTATGTATGTTGCTCTTATTTCTGTAAGATTTCTTTCCAACCATCACAGGTTCTACAATCAAGAAACTTTCTCAGATCAAACAAAATGTTGGGCAGCTTTAAATTAGATGTGGCAACAGTTTGGGCCCAGCCAGGTACAGTGAAAGTATAGTCCCTACACTCACTGTCCTCCGGATCAAAATGTGTGGTGCATACTGCATCTTGCAGCAGCAGAGTTATCTTGTTGATGCATCAATCACTGACAGCAGCATTTACTATTGTTTGTGTTCCCCACAAATTGTTCATATCTTCTCTGCAATAGTGCCAATACTTTTATCTGAAAATTCTGATTTTTTTTTTGTTTATTGTAAAATTTAAGTAAATGAGAATAATTTTGACAAATAGAAATGAGGCTCACAATAAAAACCAGTGGAAGAATAAATTGTGGAAATGTACCTTATTATTCAGTTCAGAAGTTTACCATCCTATCAACTTTCTGAAAGTTAAAAATCAGGATATAAAAACGATAACTTTGCAACTTATTTGTATGGGTCTGAATTTTTTTTTTCTTCTGTGAGACAACCATAAATTTTAATTGCTTGAAACAGGAAAATGTTTGGGCCTAAGATGAAGCACTTGTAAAGGGCAGTTTAGGATATTGTCACGTGATATAGTGACTATAGACAGGGTTTGGATTGTTAATTTGATTTATTGGCAACTTATACAGCTCATTACTACCTTCACAAATTACTGTCGTAGACAGACTAGTGTTCTCAGTCTGTTGCAGTCTTCACTATTTGTTTCTGCATAATGGACTTCAATGCTCTATATTTAAGCATCTCACTGAATTACACACTCCAAATATCATTGTAACTACAGAACACATAAAGTCTTCTCTGTCTTCACTAGTCATTTCTTGGAAATGGCTTCTAAAAGTGGAGATTCTTCAGCTTTTGTGATGACTGCACCAACTAAGTCTTCCTGTCACAGACTCCCTTATAACTCTTTCAGTGCTTCAGCTGTATAACTCCCAAACTAGCAGCCATTTCAAACCAACCTTGTAGTCTTCTCCTCACAGACTGACTTTCAATTAACTAAACTCTAACCTTGTCCCTTGCTCATAATATCTCACCACAGACCACATAGAAAACATGGCTCTTCTATTGTTGCTCTAGTAATCTCCATGGAAAGATGTTTGTTTGTGAATGTGTTATCCAGTAACAGATGCGTATGTTTGCTTATTAACCTTTAAGTGCCGAAGTGCCCAGTTTGTGCCAGTCATGAGTAAGGTCGTCGTGGCCAAAGTACCCAGTTGTGGCCAGTCAGGCATTTAAACTCCGCTAGTGGAAGCGCGCGCACACGCCGCTAGTAGAAGCGCATGCACAGTCCTGAATATTTATTTTTAAATGTAGTAATTACCAGACCGACTTAAGTAAAACCCTAATAGAGGAATTAAAATAATACCTTACTGAACAACAGCAAATAAAAATATACGTATGAGTTATGCCAAAACTTATCCACAATCCAGTAATTTTGTTGCAGATTCTGCAGATAGGTATGTTAAAAATATAGTGTAAAATTCGATGTACATACCTTTTTTGTTGTTACCTTCTTGATGTATATATAGGTTCAAATGAAACTACAGTATTCGATTTCACTACGAACGCACACAAAAGAGATCACGCTCTGTATCTCAGCCACGATGCAGCTGTCTGTTCATTCAAATAGAAGGGGCAATAAGCTTTTGCAGCCCTAACGGAACATCTTAGCACTGAAGAGGGGACCCCTATAGCTTTCTCTTGAATAGCCATTCTTTCATTCTTCTGACCTTCAGTCAAGTATTCGAAAATCCGAAGGGTGTAAGCAGCGCTAGCAGAAGACCAAATGATTTTATTGCTTCCATCTGTTTTATGACACCAGAGACTGCTAAAATTTGTCAAGTGTTACAAACAGAAATGAAGTTATAATGCAGAACAACTCTGTGAAGAACTGGGAAACCATTTTTGCAGTACGCATCAAAATTAAAACACAAAAAATTGAAAATAGAGTACAACACTTTGTATTAAAAATTTCAAATCTTCCTTTATAATATGCGACACTATGTTCTTTTCTGAAATAAACAAAGTTATTTCCATCCATTTATCATAAAAATTGAGCTAGATAGAGCATTTTTAAACACAACGCTTAAAATTGATTAAGCGCCTAACAGGAACGGACATTTAAACGCAGCGTAGCAACGGGCATTTAAACGCGCACCAGCAGCGGACATTTAAATAAACTCCGGCCAGCTCAAGCTTACCACTATTTCGAAGTCCGGCGTTTAAAGGTTAATAGTCTATTGCCTAGCAGCGAATATTGTTTTGTTTTCTGTTTTGAGGTAGTTACCCAGCAATGACTCTATACGTTACAATATTAGTTCATGAGGAACATTGTGTTTAATACCAGTACCTAATACTGTTAGGATATTAAAATCTAAGAGGCTCTAACATACTGGAACTATATCTAAGATGGGATAGACAAGATACCCATGTAGAATTTTAGTGGGGAAACCTTTTGGGAAATAGTCACTTGGAAGTCCAGAAAAGAGATGTGATGATAACTTACTGGTGGATCTTAGGGAAGTACATGGTGAAGATGAGAGAAGAATGTCACTGACATATGTATTTGTACTTGACTTGTTCTATATCCAATGGTGTCAACCTGTACTTGGATTTATGGAACATAAATAAATTCAAATTCATAACAGAAGTATATCTAGTGGAGGGCTTTGGTATTAGCAGTGTTGAACACTTTTGTTTTCTATTATCAGCTTCATATTTTAATCTCAGTTACTTTAAACATGTGTGCCTCCCAGAACAGTAGAGTGCTGCTGTCACTGGTGGTGAACTCCAGGGTACTTTGCTACAACTGCTTCATGTGCCACTTTTCAATAACAGCATTGAGTGCTATGTTATGTGGTGTTGTACATGCGCACACACGTACATGTGTCATAGAGAGCTGGCAGTGTGTGTCATGCCTGCCATAGTCATTAACAACACTTTAGCTAGTTTTTTAACCCTTGTAAATCACTACACAACTGGTGCTGTAGAAAAAATGAATGGCATCCTAACCTGTTGAGGAGGTTGTATAGTAAAACCTAGAGGTGCTATGATATTTCTTCATTCTGCAAGAAAGCTAAATAATAACAATAATGACAAAAACAACAATATTTTCTCTATTCAATCCTGTATTCATTTACATGCTTACTCAATAGTTCAGAGTTTAATTAAAAATTAAGCATGAGCAATGAAAGAAAGAGGCAACTTGTATCATTCAAACAGTAATAAGAGTTTAATTAGTGAAAACATTCCAACCATTAGGCAGCAAGAAAAAAATATATAAAATATACATAATTAATTTTGCATGTGTGTGTATATATATATATATATATATATATATATATATACACATGCATACATACCTACATCCTGAATACAATTAATATTTTAATAATTAAGAAAGTAACATTATGAAATATGACTATGAGAAAGAGTTTTGGTTTCAATTGTGTCGGTGTGTCTATAAACATAATTATCAGTTGAAGCTCATTTAGCAGAAGGACAATTTAGAGAAGACATTGACTATAGAAAAGTCTCTAATACATAAAGCAGGAATTCAAAGGCAAACAGTTTCCAAAAGAGAGGAGCAGAATTTAGATACAAGATAAATTTAAATAAGAAACATTACACCAGGGTGATACTTTCTCTTACATAATGTGTGTGTAAGTGCTGTAAAGCATGAGCATAACTATAGGACATGAGGAAAGGGAAAATTAAAACAAAGGCTGCAAATTTCTGATTGGTGTGTTCCACTTCATTGGCGTCAGTAGACATAATGGAATTCCAGACAACAGAGGCATACTCAAGCTTGACTCTAGGAAGAATAAAATATAATATATAGGCATTTGAGGGATGAGAAGGAGAAAGCAACATTCTGAACTACACACAGTATTTTAATATATTAATAAAATATAGTAGTGGACATGAATATAGAAATAAATTTCAGAATCCAGCAAGGACCTCAGGTCCATAATTATGGATTACAGAAGGTTGACAACAGCAACATCTGTTTTCATTATCTAGGACTAAAATAATTTAATTTTTTAACTCTATCTGAGAGAGCTATTCCATGATCAAATTATACTGAAGTGAATTTGATCACAGTGTTTTAAAGAAGTTATGCGGGGTGAGTGTTCATGGTTTAAATCACTGTCTGAGCTAGATAATAAGGGAACTTATGTAAATTGTAGTTGTCTGCAAAGTCAACTTAGTGAAGTGCTAAAATCTTTAAAGAGTGTAATGTTTTTATTACAAAGAGAACATGGATTAAGTTATAGTGAGAACAATAGAGAAACATGTGAAGACCCACATTGTGACATGCACAACCGCGAAAGAAATGTACGACACCTTGAAGCAAATTTATCAGCGAGACACCTCTCAACAGAAGTGCCTTCTGCTACAAGACTTCAACTACAACTTCCTGTATGGAGACCTAGAGGAGGAAAACTACATGGAGATACCAGAAGGATAAAAGAACACTGGCAAGATATGTCTCCTGAAAAAGGCATTATATGGCCTAAGACAAGCACCATCGCAATGGAACAAGAAGTTGACAACCTTTCTAAAAGAAGAAGGTCTAAACCAAGTAAAATCTGACCAATGCATTTTAAGAATGATGCCAATAGTTTGTTCATGGCCATTCATGTGGATGATGGGATAATAGTGGGAGAGGATGAAAGACAAATAGAAGAAATTCTTCTGAAACTGGAAAATCAATTCCAGACAACAAATCCAAAAGTTTATTTAGGAATACGAATTGAGAGGCAATCAGATGGGATACATATCTCTCAAACCAACTATGGAAGCCAAATATTGGAAAAATACAACATTCAAGAAAGTCGAGAAATGAAAACACCCATGGTCACGACCCCACCAACAAACGACGAAGGAGAAAATGACATAAGATTTCCTTACAGAGAAGCTGTACGAAGCCTGCTATATATGACTTCTAAAACTAGACCCAATATGGCATTCGCTGTAAATTTGGAAAGTCAAACCTTGGAAAATCCTGACAAAATAGCTGTTCAGAATGTGACAAAAAAAACCCTAGGTATGTGAAAGGTACACGAGATTCAGGAATAAAGTATACCTCATCTGACTCCGAAACTGTGAAACTGGAAGCATTTAGTGATGCTGATTATGCAGGGGATGTAAAGGATAGGAAGAGTGTAACGGGATATGTAATTATGATGCCAGTGGGCCCAACATCATGGTGCTCTAGGAAACAGAGTATTGTTGCATTATCAACCACTGAGGCCGAATATATTGCAGCAGCTGAGTGCTGTAAATAATTGAAATATCTAACACGTTAATAGAGGAGGTGACAAGAAAAAGGGTGGTAGCTGAACTGTGTGTCAACAATCAGAGTGCAATCAAGCTAATAGAATCTGGACAAGTAATGCGTAGGAATAAGCACATAGATGTTAGGTATCACTAAATAAGTGAACAATTGAAAGAGAAACTGTTCTCAATCAAATATTGTAACACCAAAACTCAGGTGGCAGACAATTTAACAAAACCACTATCACCAGAGAAATTTACCAAGTTTGGAGATACACTCAACTCTCGATTATCCGGGGTAATGGTGGGGATGGAAATCACAATTAATCGAAAACCCGGTTAAGACAAATTTTATTCAAAGTAGTACTGTAATACTGTACCTTCATAATACTATAGGCCTACCTGTATTTAAATTTATTCAACCTCATTTTTATGTCATCTCATGGCCTATATAATACTTTTTTTATGTTACACTGAAGTATGAATTAGTTATTTCAATCACAGTCTTCAACAACATCCAACACTTTTTACGAATATTCATACTTAACACTTAAAAAAAAAATTAATATTGCCGTTTACTTTTTCGCAGTATTTTTCTTTTTCTGTTCAATATTTATCACAAATGCTTGCTTTTACACCCTGACATTTTGCTAACGCACTTGAAGATCGATACAAAGAAACTAACTGCGGCGGTGTATCTGTCCTTCAAACTTTTCACAAATCCTTGCATTCTTTCACCCCTACCCTAGAACATTGTGTTAGCATAATGGGACCAAAAAATGCAGAGCTCGGTTCACACTAGTGCGAAAATAGTGTTACAACTCACCATGTGAAACAGAAGTGAATAAATATTAAACAACATATAAGCCTCAAAAAAGCCCCGGTTAAGCCGCAAACCGGTTTAACCGCCCCTGGATAATCGAGAGTTGAGTGTATTATACTTAAGAAGAAATAAATCTGATTATGATAAGACTGAGAAAATTTTAATTACATGTACTAATTTTGTAATCTGAAGACCAAACTTACTAAGTGTTATTCAATTTAACTTTGTAAAACAGCTAATAATGTTGACAACATTTTGAAATTAAGGAGGAAAATGAGAAATGTGTTTGTAGCATTTTGAAAGTAAGGAGGAATGGTGAGAATCTAGTAATGTAAAAATGTTCAAGATGGTAATAGTGATCTATATTCATTTGTTTTTGTTTTTATTATAATAAAAAGTTCTTCTCATCCAATATGGCTGTTAAGTGATATGTAAGCATGACACAAGGAAAATCAACACAAAAATCTCAGTATCATTAATAGATGTTATGATAATTGATAAGCTATACTGTAAAAACTTAATGGAAGTGTTAGATTTGGGGTATTCAGATCATTTTGCACAGATATTACGTATAAAGGTAAATAAGCCTAAAAAAGATGGAAAACAAATTACAGCAAGACAGGTTTCATGTAGGAATATAGAAGAATTCAACCATCTACTTGAGATGGAATCCTGGGAAGATGTTCTTCTGTATGATGAAGTAAATACTCCTTACAATACTTTTTTGAACAGATTTTTGTACTATTTTGAAAGAGCTTTTCCTTTAAAGACAGTTTATAAGAAAAACTGTAGTGAGATTAAATGGATTACCCAGGGGATAAAGGTTTCAAGTCAGAAAATGAGACTTTTAAACACTTTAAAGAAAAGTACAAAATTTTTCAAATGATGTTTCAGAATACATTAATAGATATCAGAAAACCTATAAAAGGGTTATAACAGAAGCTAAAAGAAAATGTAAGGTTTATGTTAAGTTCACATGACAAAACAAAGGCAATTTGGCAGATAATAAATAAAGAACCTGGAAATTCTCGGCAGGTCGACTATATAACTAGTTTAAAGAATGCAAATGAGGAAACTTCAAATCCACAAAAAATGGCAGACATGTTGAATTCCTTTTTTTATTGAAAGTGTTGAAGATCTTTTAGCGAATAATGTAAACCATTCTCCAGTACAAACCTCACAACAGAGGATACAATATCAAATGAACACAATGTTTTGGCTCCCTATTACCGAAATTGAAATAGAGAGGGTAATAAAAAGTTTAAGAGGTAACCATCTGCAGGCTTTGATGAAATTCCAGAATATTTAGCCAAGAGATGTTCACATTACACAAAGAAACCTTTAGTACATATTTTCAATGCCTCTTTAAAATCGGGTTCTTTCCGGATAAGATGCAAATAGCTAAAGTAAGACCACTGTATAAAAAGCGGGAAAGACAGGAAGTTTGTAATTACAGGCCAATATCAGTTTTGCCAGTTTTCTCCAAAATACTAGAAAAATTGGTGTATAACAGGTTGATAGCCTTTGTAACAAAATATACAAAATGGATTGCAAAATGGATTTAGGAATAACAAATCAACAGAAGACCTTCATTGAGAGTATACAGGAGGCGATGGATAGACGGTTACATGTTATAGGAATATTTTTTGACTTGACAAAGGCATATGATGCGATAGACCACAATGTATTACCAGATAAATTAAATTACTATGGGATCAGAGGGGCTACTAATTTATGGTTTAAATCTTATTTATCTCACCGAGTACAATTTGTTGAAATAAATCACCCAAATAAAAATATCATCCAAAATACATATATATCACCCTTGAGAGAAACAATACATGGAATACCACAAGGGTCAATTCTGGGACCACTACTGTTTCTTCCGTATATAAATGATCTCCCACTAAATGTACAAGGTGCAGAAATGGTATCGTTTGCAGGCGATATTAATGTACTGGTTACTGATAAAGATGTAGCTCAACAGAAAATAAATAAGATCATGAAACAGCTTGAAACATGGTTTCAGGTAAATAACCTTTTAATAAATATTAAGAAAACAGCTGCTATGTCATTCCACCTTAGTAAAAATAGGTTTGTAGTTAGACTGCAGAAACTCTATAATAACTTGGAAATTTCTCACTCATCGGAACTGAGATTTTTAGGTATAGATATTATAGAAAACCTTAAATGGCATACCCACATCCAGTCATTATGTTCAAAACTTAGTAAAACATCCTATATAATTAAATCACTAAGAGGAGTTTTGAGTCCAAATATGTTAAGAAGAATTTGTTTTGGAAAGTTTCAGTCGTTATTGAGATATGAAATAATATTTTTGGGGGGTGAAGGTGATAGTATAAAGGTATTTAAAATGCAGAAAAGGGTGTTGCAAATAATTAGTGGATTTGGTAAACAAGAAATATGCAGGCAAATTTTTAATGATTTTGGCATCCTCACGGTCACATCTTTGTATATCTTAGAGGTGTTATGTTACATAAAAAACACAAAGCAGATTTGATCCAAAATATACATATTCATAGTTATAATACAAGAATAAACAAGGATTTTCATGTTCAATTCTGCAGAACTACATTATTTTAAAAAAAGTGCAGTAAATATGAGGATAGAATTGTATAGTAAGGTGCCAAACAAAAGAAAAACTCGGTAGGTTTTTCAGCTTTTAAAGAAGATTTAAAATCATTTTTATTGGAACATTCTTTTTATATGATAAACGAATTTGTTAGTTTTCATAAAAAAAGTGTATGGTGCAAGTACAAATGTTACTATGTAGCAAAACGGATAAAATCAAATACAATACAATACAAACATAGTGTGGCAAAATTGATGTAAGAAATATATTTGTCAGCAGCTAGAATAAACCAGGACCACATCTGGGTGAAAAGTAAGTGTATAATGTTATTGCTAATAACAATGAAGGAATTAACACCAGAAAACTTGTAAGATTTGAGGCTTTCACGGCAGTGACTATGAAGAAAGCAGTCTTCTGGGATTTGGCACCATGTATATGTGGTGTTAACCGACGTTTCAGAGGAACGTATCGCCTCCATCTTCAGGGTAAAAGAAAAAATATAAGAAATCTGCAAGCAAAGAGACCGTGAGAACGGTTAAATGCAGTCTGCTTTCACCGGTTCTCACGGTCTCTTCGCTTGCAGATTTCTTATATTTTTTCTTCTACCCTGAAGATGGAGGGGATACGTTCCTCCGAAACGTCGGCTAACACCACATATACACGGTGCCAAATCCCAGAAGACTACTTTCTTCACCAGAAAATTTATTTGTGTTTCTATGGGAACCTATCATTTTTATTGTTAGAACCATAAAAAATAATATTGAAATGGTGAAAGCAATTTGTTCTTCCAAAAGTTTGTACCCACCTACCAGACTACTTGGTGTAATGTACCAGAAGACCAAAATATGAATTTTTACCCTATGAAAACTAGAAATCTCATAAGATGAAGTTTGGTCGGTAAGTTTTATAACATACCCCCAGTAGCAAACTTAACGGAAACCCATTCATTATTTCTAGGGATATCACATGCAAACAGATTTCATGCACTTTCTGAACAAAGTGCATAACAAGATTGTTGATTGTATTTTATAATTGAATTTTAAATCTTGCTTTTGCACAGTTGTAGCATTAAAGTACAAGCTGTGTTCGACACACTGTAAGCAAGCCCAGTAACCACTGATATTTCATCATGCATATACCACCTGTAGAGGTTGCTGTACAATCTCCTTGCAGACTAATCACTTTGAATTACTGTAGTGTTGTGCCTAGTTGTCTCCTTTTCGCATTTTTCACAGTAGTCCCCATCTTTGGCAAGTATAACTTTCCTGATTGAGTATCCCTGAAGGTGTTGGAAAACCACTAGTGAGCATATTAATTATTAAAATTATTTAGTGTAAATAATTTAAATATGTCCTTGTGATAAATATTTAATCTAATTTCTGCTACAGTAAAACTCTTATCATTACCATTAAGAGTGCTGTCTAGAATAAATCTGTTAAATCTTTAAGAAGTCTATGACAGAATATTTATATAAAATAAGAAAAATTATGGTTTTATGTGCTTCTTTGTTCTGCTGATTAAGAGATTCCATGATTATTAGAACATTCACTCAATTATTTGTAATTCTCTGTACTAAAAATACTTAAATGATGGTCTTCTGAGTTAGTTGACATATAATGCACAGTGTTATTTTGTGTGTCCTATCCACTTATGTGTTGCACTGGCTGCTCCACTCTGCTTGCAGTAATTTGATTGTTATGCTTCTGCTCTAGTGTTTGTACTGTTTGGCTTTGTGAATCTGGATTCAACAGGGCTGAAAAGTCACTGTGGCATCTAAGGCATTCACTGTGGTACCTAGTACGTTCTACAGAATTGTTCTTAACTTTTGTTCACAATCTTATGTGAAAATTTTAAAAATTTTCAATATGTAGTTCCAGTTTCATCAATAAGATTACACCATCAACCAGTGACGATTTTTGAAGCCTGTGTGGGAACATCCCAGTTCCCACACCTGTCTTGAAATCATGTCAACAGTCAGATGAAAACTGCTGAACATTGTGATTGACTAAGTCAGTGATCTGACATAAGCCACAGCCAAATCACAATTATATATCATTACAGAATTGTACACTAGGAAATACAATTACCAAAATGGAGTCCTTTGTCATAATCATTATCTAGCTATCATGATTTATATAAAAAAGTCAATCCCAGCTCAGAGGGCCTCTAGGCTGTTCAGGAAATGTTTATAAAGTTATCTATGTGGTCCATGAAGTACATCTATAATAAGACAGTCACCTTATAAGCATTTCAAGACTGAGAATACAAAAAATCATTATCAGAATGATCCAAGTGTATACACCTGCAAACAGTTGTGGGAACATCCCACATTATCACGCATTTCTGCAACGCTCGCTCTTCACATCACTTTTCACCATCACGCGCGCTAACCAATCAGATTGCTTCAAACGATCGCATTTATACTACGCTCGGCGATAGCCCGCGTCTACACCATTACGCGCGCTAGCCAATCAATTCTTGCTCCTCACTTTCGAGTTTGGCTCCGCCCCACCGACCAGCGTATAAAAAGGAGCGACCCCAGAGTCGAGTTATNGTAGCCACTGCCTCATGGCTCCTACAACCGCGCTCGACTAGCCTTTCACCACCGGCAGCAACCTCCGCCATTTGCCGCGCCGCGATCAAGCAACCTCCAGCCACGGCCTAGCCTTTCCACTAGCCTTTCACCGCAGCAAGCCTTTCTCCTTACCGGCGCGCGCCGCGCTACCTCACCGGTCAATCATCTCAGCAACCACGGTCCTTTTCAGGGCCAACAAATTGTTCCGAAGAAGTGGGTTGTCATAGGAGTAATGACAAAGACTACACAACATAAGAAAACCCCACACAGTAAACTACCAGAAGCAATAGCTCAAAAGGATTGAAGGTTTAGTTTATTCACATGTTCATAAAGCTCTCCTTTTTGTTTATCACTGAAGCTTTTACAAGACAGTTTCTCTGTTTATGTAATAAACACATGAAAATAAATACATTTTCCTTGCTCCCTTTATGGTGAAGAACCCCATTAACAACATTTTAGCAGTGACTGGGAATCTAACTTTTCTAAAGGAATTACAATTTTGTGAGTTCAGTGCTGATTTGTAATGGACAGATTGAACTGTCATTTATGTGGAGTATATACATAGCACATAATAAACACAAAATTATTTTAAATAGAATTTGTAATTGGAATGAACATTCCATTGCAATTTAAGTATATAAAATTTAAAGTATGTAGATTATGTTATTATCTAACAAAATATGAGGTAAAAAGAAGAGTTAAATAGGGTAAAACTATTCCTGTAACAGGCCATGGAGGCCCATAGGACTGTGTGATGTTGAGGCTATCACATTTTGTAGACAATCGGCTTACAGATGAGTTCTTTCAACCTTATGTGCTAGCTGCCCTTTACCCCCAGGAAGATTCCCAGTACTAATTTCTGTTAGAGCCTGAGTCAACTCCAGGGCCATGGTGCAGCTGGAAGGATTAGGTCAACTGAAAAATCCAATGACATCATCAGGAATCAAAACCACAACCTTCTGGCTTGTGGAACAGTGTGTCATCCATATATGCTATTGCATGACCCAACAAAATATAAAATGTATAAAAATCTGAAAAGTCCCCAATTCTGACCAAAACCAATTGAATTCAGAGGACAAAGACTGTAGTGTAAAACTGTAAGTGATAATTATAGCCTACACCAGACAGTTACATGTGCAGTAGTAGAATATATGAATTATATATGACATAATATTACTTCAGTGTTACATAATTTGTAATTGAAAATATAAAGAAGGATCATATATCAGTTTATTCCATATTGATATATATTTCATTACAGATCATCAATTCTATCACAAATGGGCTCTCCTGACAGACCCTGATGATATTGCGGGAGGACCAAAGGGCTACCTGAAATGTGACATCAGTGTAATTGGGAAAGGTGACTCAGTCAAAGTTCCACCTAAAAGTGAGAAGGATGAGGATGATATTGAAGCGTAAGTATTCCTGAAAACTTGTTTCTGTATAGTTGTTTGGTGAAATCAGGCATAAATGTTTAAAACTAAGACATTACAAATATTTGTGTGCAGTCTTTCCTGGTAGAAGGTGTAATAAAATTTTAGTCCTGTCCATGCCATGCACTAATTACCACTATCTCTATCTGGCACTCTCAAATTTATGCAAGTTGCTGGATGAAATATCTCTAAGTTTTCTTGCCTCCCAAAATTTTCCTTTGTAATCATATGCCAGCTCTTTCTTCTGTTCTTGATGTCTTCCTGTACCTGAGTAAACTAACTTCTTCTGGGTCATCCCATTTGTCTCTGTTGTATATATCTGAATTCTGCTGCCTTGGCCAAATAATTGTAGTTCTTTCTCTTCGAACTGTATTCGCACATATTTAAACATGACTTCTCTAAAAAACAGTTTCTATTTCCAATTTTCCGACTTTACTTTTAAGAAAAAAAATTTCATACCCATTGTTTGAATTATTATTCTCTTTTTTTTTTAGGTGGTCATGTTTTGGCATTATATGGTTGTATAGGTATAAATATACTTGACAGATCGCTGTATGCTGTTTCATAATGAATTAAATGCAACATTTAAAATAATAGTTTTCTAGTCAAATTTTATTTCATTCAGAATATCAATAAAAGAAATTTCTCCCATAATCTGTCAACAGTAAAAGATTAAACACCAAAACTGTACTTGAATCCCCAAAGCAATGGATATAAAGAGTTATTCAAATTGGCTGGTGAGAGAGTGTCAGAATATAGTGAATTGAAGAGGTGTAAAACTTACTTGCAGTCTGTTCTGAATTGAGTTTAGAGTCGGCGTTTCTCAAGTTCTTTTTTGCAGCATACTAAAATATTTTTCAGTACATCACGACAGATCAAATTGTGTATAACTTGTACTGTAAATTGGTGTGGTATGTATATGCATATGCTTATATGAAGTATGTACACATTAAGAGTTTTGGGGATAGAGCACTGCAGAGACCAATGAAGGACAACTGATGTTTCTGTGGAACTTACTGCTCCTTCTTCAAGACCGAAGAGTAAGCCAAGCAAGCAACCAGCATGTGAGAGTCTCATATCCAATGTATAAAAATATTACTCTTCGTATTTTCTTCTGCTTTTTACTTATGTGATTTTTTGTAATAGGCATATAGTTCTTAGGAAAATGCAACATCAACATTTGAAGAATGAGTAATAAGTGACTCAGATGTAGGAAAATAATATTTGAAGATAAAGTAAACTAGCTATCTGGAGAGACATTGTTTGTGAAATAGAAAGAAATATGGTCAATACTGAGGCAGCAATATTTAACAATGAAACAACAGCATAAGCCAATGCTATGACAAAATGGGGCTGAACAAGATCACGCTGTTATTATTACAACTTATGGAATGTTGTTAAATATGTAGAAATATTGTCACATATTAGAGATTAGACATGGTGTTGGTTAGTAATTGGATTTATTGAACACTTAAAACTTATAACTACAAGTAATTATTAAAGTTTTCAATAATTCACGCACTCTACTCCTCACTACAGCATAGCAGGTAACAGCTGTGCAGTTCCTGATTGTGTCCTGTGACTGTCTCGTAATTAACAAATTCAATTGTTAGGTTTCAACTAACTCAGTGGCACCAATAACCATTACTGATTACTCACTGGATCTCACTGGCCATCCCTGACTCACATTGGCTGTCAACTAAGGTAAAGCTATTCCTGTAACAGGCCGTGTAGGCCCATTGGGTTGTGAGACATCGATGCTCCACATTTTCTCTAGACAATCATCTCACAGATGGCGGTAAGGTTGTCAGCCTTACATGCCAGCCGCCCNGTTGGAAGGAGTAGGTAAGTTGAAAAATTCAATCATCTCATAGGGAATCGAACCCGCCACCTTCTGGCTTGTAGCATACTGTGTGCAGGCTGTCCACTACTAATGCTGTAAATGCCAATGGCAACTTGCTATGCAGCTTCAGGTCATACCAATTCAAACACTTCCCTTATTGTTGTGTGTTAATTTGTTTTCATAGGAACTTGTTTACCCAGTCGTTACCAAGCAACAGACAACTTTTCTGGCATCATAATTTTGGCTTACATCCATTATGGCATAATATATTTGAATTCAAAATACTGTTTCACACTTAGACTTATGTTACAGCAGACTGGTTGAGAAACAGGGCTGTGAACTATTGTTATTTGTTTATTTAACCTTGTTTTCCAGTTGTCCTGAAATATTATACTATATTTCAGGAACCTGTTGTTACCAGATGGAGTGCCAGTGGAGCGGCAGCGAGCTCGTTTCATTGTAAGAGTGTATCGAGCTGATGGGTTGCCAAAAATGAACTCTTCCATTGTTGCAAATGTGAAGAAAGCCTTTACTGGTGAGGTGAAGGACCTGGTGAATCCATATGTGCAAGTCTCCTTTGCTGGTCTTACTGTAAGCACAACTTAAATCTTATTGCAAGCAGTCAGTAAAAGAAGTCATCCATTTCACAGCATTTTTCTACTTCCAAGGCTGAGAATGGAAAGATTATTATTTCCTTTTTGTTATTTGTTTTTACTGCAACAGAGTTATCTTTTATGCATTATTTTGTGCAGCATGTAAGAAGTAAATGTATATCCATTCATACTACTTGACAGATTTTGATTAAATCTGGTATTGATGACGTACATTAAAACTTGTCAGATAAATTTAATTTTGATTTGTATTGGTCTAGTGTAACTCTTTCTTACACATAAAGATCATTTCAAACTTAATTATGTTTTTTTCAAAAAGAAGTTTCCTTTCTTTACAGAAATTGGAATATAACACACAATATATCTTATTAAGACTAATAAGTTGTTTTGAAGTAGGATTTGCTATTGCAAAATTGAAAAGGTATAATTTGCCAGGTAGTGGTCAGATTCTAGATGAATGGATTCAAGAAGGAGGTGCAATATTACATTCTGGAATCCATAAGCTAATTAGTTCTGTTTGGAATAAGGAAGACTTGCCTGATCAATGGAAGGAGTCTATTGTGACATGTTTCGCAACGGAGGACCCCTACCTCGCCAGCGGCACGTGACGGTAACGTAGCGCTCTCGTAATAGGCGAGTAATCACCCCGCCACTCTCCCCGCGGTGACGTGCCAAGCGGAGCCGAAGTTAGCCGAGCGGAGCCGAAGTTAGCCGAGTCCCCGCAACCTGGTAGCTATGCAACACGAGTCAACAGCGGTGACGTCACCAAGGGATATCGCGGTTGCTAGGCTATACGTCACGTCACAGTAGTGACGTGGCGGGCGACCCTAGCAACAGCGAACGGAATAAAAGCCGGCTGAGCAGCAAGCGAGAGTCAGTGTGTTATCAACAGTTCTCAAGGTAGCAGCCTGCGAGGGTGCGATAACTAAGAAGTCAGCGAGCGGAAGACTTATCGTGTGCTTTCGAGACTTAGTGAGTGCTGTAGTACAGTTATACCTGGAGTGTGTAATTCAGGGAGATTTGTATAGCTCCCGCGTTATTAGTACGTGAAGACTTGGTTGTAGGGTTTGTAAAGTGTGGAAACCCGCAACTGTGTTATAATTAATTGTAGCCGATATTTGTAGATTGTTCAATAAACCAATTAACGATCTCTACGGCGTATTCAGTAACGAAACACGTCACACTGGTGTCAGAAGTGTTACGAACTTAAGCACGCCACAAACAGATTGTTGTGCATCAAGTACTTTACTGCTACAAAATGGAGATGCAGCGAATAATCGAAATGCTGGCGAAGGCAGATGCCGACCGAGTGCGGATGGAAAACAGAATGGACGCCAACATGAGATCCTACCAAGAGATGGAGGAAAGTAGGAAGAAAGACAGAGAATATTTCCTGGCCAAATTAGACGCCGATAGGAAAACTGACAAAGAGGAAATGCTGGCAAGAATGGACGACAACATGAAATCCTACCAAGAAGAGACGGAAGCCAAATGGAAAACCGGCCATAAGGAGTTGCTGGCCATTATCGAGGCCAACCGAGAGGAGAGGAGAGTCGGCCAAGAAAACTGCGAGAGAAAATCGAAACCGACAAAGAAGAAATGAAAGCAGAAATGCGAGCTATGCGGTCAGAGTTGAATGAGACAATCCAACATAGAATTGAAAACATTTTTTGCGATTTTTGAACACGACAAACAGACTCTCCAGTCAGAAATAACTGAGCAGATTGAAGTGTCCCTCTGCGCGCGGACAGATAAACTCCTGGAAAACCTGACGAAGAACTACAACGAAACCTGCGCAGCAATTGACGAAACCAAACGCGAGCTCCAGGCCCGGTTGGACATAGTGCAAATGAAGGCCGAGCGGGGAAATACACCCACGGTCGTCGCCAGCACAGCTCAGCCACCGACATTCAACGGTAATTCAACGTGGAGCGTATTCCGGCGACAATTCGAGACCGTGGCAGAACACAACCAATGGACGGATAAGGAAAGATCGACATACTTAATTACTGCCCTGAAGGGTCGGTCGGCGGAAATACTACCCGGCATTCCGACAAATACCACTTACGAGGAAACTCTTCAGGCTCTAGAGGACCGTTTCGGGGACCAACACTTTGCAGTTGCTTACCACTGCCAACTAAGAACGAGGACG
>NW_019744108.1:241067-241313 GCF_002891405.2 Cryptotermes secundus
CTACAGGAGTACAACTTTACTTCGGAGCATCGTCAGGGCCGAAAACATAACAACGCCGACGCCCTTTCTAGACGACCCTGCAAAGAGCAATGTGTGCACTGTCACAAAGTTGAGACGCGGGCAGAGGTAAAGCAAATACGCGTTATTGGAACCCTACCGGCAGCCGCCTGGGACTCTGTTAACCTAAGAGAGGAACAGCTAAGAGACCCAGACATAGGGCCTATTCTACAGGAAGTAGAAAACGGC
>NW_019744108.1:242331-242756 GCF_002891405.2 Cryptotermes secundus
CGACATCCACAATTATGCCCGGCAACACCTGAAGATTGCCAGTGACCGGATGAAAACTCGGTACGATAAACTGGCCAACTCCGCAGGTTACGACGAAGGCGACCGAGTCTGGCTCTATCGCCCAACCCGCAGAAAGGGGAAATCACCGAAACTACAAGCATCATGGGAAGGTCCTTACAAAGTAGTGACCCGGATAAATGATGTGGTTTACCGAATCCAGAAGACCCCTAGGTCGAGGATGTTGGTTGTAAACCTCGACCGGCTCGCGCCTTATCATGGAGCTGCTCGAGACGAGCAACCATAAAAAAGGAGGAAGATGAAGCGGTTGGAGAGCGGAGCAACGGGGAGAAGAGAAACAGTAGCAGGACACAAAGAAGATGCTGCAAGAACAGCCTCCAAAGACAAAGGAACGGGGGTGCACCGTT
>NW_019744108.1:243029-252325 GCF_002891405.2 Cryptotermes secundus
CTCCGCTTGGCACCACGGGGAGAGTGGCGGGGTGATGACTCGCCTATTACGAGAGCGCTACGTTACCGCCACGTGCCGCTGGCGAGGTAGGGGTCCTCCGTTGCGCAACATGTCACACTATTATTGTACCAGTTCGCAAGGAATGTTTATGAAACTGACTGTAGTAATTATTGTGGAATATCACTACTCTCTACTTCATACAAAATTTTATCCAATATCCTTCCCTCAAAGTTAATTCTATATATAGACGAAATTATTTGGGATCATCAGTGCGGGTTTCAACATAACAGATCAACTACTGATCAGATATTTTGCATTCATCAGATACTGGAGAAAAAATGGGAGTACAATAAGACAGTACATCAGCTATTCACAGACTTCAAGGAAGCCTATTTTTCAGTTAGAGAGGAGGTATTGTACAATACTGTGACACAACGCCTGAAAGTCGGAATAGTTCATTGCTAGGCAACGGCTCGGTAAACACATTTTTGCAGAAGCGAACATGCCAAACAGTAAAAGAGCAATGTTTTCTGTGGTTCACACCATGTGCATTGCAATGCAGTTGTGTGGTAAACACATCTCTGCAGCAGTGCTGCCTTATATAGATTTGGCCGGACCTAGAGAAAACATGTGCCATGTGCCAGAATGTGTTGCTCACAGCACATACAAAACGTTGCTTCCTCTATTGTTGCAAAGGCAGGGTTACCACGTGGTTGCCTAGCAATTTAAGTCCTGTTGTTGAATTGAATTGAATTGAATTTATTTACATTCTATAAATCCTAAGTAGGTTAGTACCTTTGGATACAGAACAAGTCAAAAGGTTACATACATAAGTACAGGCAATTTTAGCTTAAAAATTAATATAACTTAATTTTACATCATTCTCTATTTACATTGAAGTATTCATCTAAAGAGTAGAAGGAATGAGCATGTACATAATTCTTCAACTCTGATTTAAACTTTCTAGTATCATTGCCCAAGTTTTTAATACTTTGTGGCAGATTGTTGAACACTTTTATGCCAGTAAAGTAGACTCCTTTTTGATATACTGATAAAGTTGATGAGGGTAGGTGGAAGTTATATTTTTGTCTAGTATTCATGTTATAGACATCAGAATTTAATTTGAATTTATGTATGTGTGTCATGGGAGTGTGTTTAGTGACCCATTGCCTAGCAATGGATATACAGGTTGTAGTATGATGTGGAAATAACTCAGTACAAATTGTTTCACTTCTTCCAGGGCAAGACAAGTGTGAAAAAGAACAGTTATGCTCCTGTGTGGAATGAACAGCTAGTTTTTACAGAAATGTTCCCTCCACTTTGTCAGCGTATAAAGCTGCAGCTCCGTGACAATAACCCTGTCAATAACACTGTCATTGGGACCCATTTCATTGACCTGAAGAATATTTCCAATGATGGAGAGAAGGGTGAGCCTCCTCAGGTAGTTCCGACATGCAGGACTGTAGCAATATTATGCTTCATGCTTAAGCATGTTGACCAGAGGGTGAATGAATTCTTGTTAAACGTATGAATGCTTCATTACTTTTTGTTACTTTGAAAGATAATGTTAAATATAAATCATAAGAAAATAAAGACTGAAAAATTATGTAAGACAAAATAACTACCTTTTGTCACGTAATTCATCCACTCTCCCTCTTTTGCACTAACAGGTCTGGTTGCACGATTCAATAAAGGATTTATTAAAATGGTCTGAAAAATATCACTCTCCTCTTAATCTGAACATGGTAGAACAAAAATATATACATCAAGCTGGCCAAGTAATCAAAGAAAATGTTCCTATGTTTCCTTCCTGAGGCTGGAAAAATGAAATGTGTGCAACAAAATAGAGAATGGGTTCTGTATTTTTAGTTACTATAGGATTCTGACAATGGTGTATAACACACAGAGATACAGAGTTTTCGGACTTTATCCTTCGTCCTAGTTTTTAAGGTAACTAAGAAAATCACGACGTTTCGGAAACTGGATCTGTTTCCATCCTCAGGTGAGGGAAAACACCTATTCTGTTGGGTCCCTCACCTGAGGACGGAAACAAATCCAGTTTCCGAAACATCGTGTTTTTCTTAGTTATCCTAAAAACCAGGACGATGGATAAAGTCTGAAAACCCAATATCTCTGCAGTTCTGTATTCGTTTAACTGATGAAATAAGACAACTTCCTTTATGATTGTAAACTCTTTAGTTATTTATTAATTCACTACATATGTCATGCCCATCATATTTCTGTGCTTTGTATGTTGTCTCATTCAAAGGATGCTCATCCATGACTGAAAGATCATTTCAGAGATCACATGACTGAACAATTTATGCTGAACCATGCTTAATGTGATGTCATTCTAACACTATGTTGCCCTGCATTGGCTGTCATACTGGCTGCCATTCATCATTTTATCATTTAGAGACATACTTACTTGTCTAAAATGTCATCTTTTGCATATAAATATTAAGTGCATGAAACATAACAATTTACACTTTTTTAATTTCAGAGTTAAAAACGAAATTGCATTCATTATAGGAAGAAACATGATAAATCCACTTATTGTATCAATGAGACCAAGTAGGGTAGCAAAGAAAAAAATCCCCAGGAAATGATCACTGGTCATCCATCCTGTAGACAGTCACATCAGTCACTGAGTTATCTCAGCTCATGAGAGACAGTACATAAAATGCATTTCAATCAGACAGTCCAATAACGTCAGGATGCAGCGAATTGAATGTCTTGGAAAAGTATTAAGTTGCATAAGAGAGTCGTCATGAAAGCAGCTTCATGTATTCTTATGTAAAAATTAAAATACTAACTTATTTTAAGAGAAACATGGCAGAAATTAATTATTGATTTATTACATGTGCACAGGATTTCTGCCAACATTTGGCCCCACATTTATCCACCTATATGGATCAACAAGGGACTACAGTCTTATCGATGAGCATTCAAACCTCAATACAGGTTTGGGAGAGGGAGTATCTTATAGAGCCCGTCTTCTTGTGGCCATTCGCACTGAAATCACAGACAACATTGACTTTGCACCATCAGAGGTAGAAGTGGAGCCTACATTCCCAATCAATGAGGTAAGACTAACCTTTCTTCACTGATTTTATGTAATTATTCTCTAAAACTATATGATGTGGTTGAATGATTACACTGCAATTAGTAATTGCCCATTGTTCAAGTTTCATTTAACACATCTTCATATAACAGACTGAAAGTCGACTGTTAGTGGCAGTGCTCAGGATCAATTATGGAACCCACTGGTTACTAATCTTGTGTGCTAACTACTGAATCATAAGGGTACTTACAGTGCTCATATTCAAAGCATTATAAGTTCATGCCCATCTGTGTCACTAATATCAAGCTGCATTATGCCAGATCTCACCAAAAAATTTGATACTCAGTCAACTGATAAATTGCTACCAGCTACTGTGGAAAAAATATCTCAGTGGTCTGTTTATAAATGCCTCAAATTTGACTTAATATAAGAAATAACGGTAATCTCAGGGTGATAATTATCAATCACCTGAATACTGGAATAGAGTATGCCCCCAAAACATCATTTAGAAATGCTTCTCAAGTTATGCAATAGTTGTGTTCCAAAAATAAAGTCAAAGATGATGAAATCGCATGAAGAAAATATTAGCTAGACAAAATGTTCCCTCTGCCCTCTAATTCTTGATCCATCAGCTGCACAATACTCTATATTCTCCCTTCATCCGACTTCTCTTTATAGTCCAGCAAGTAATTAGAATTAAAGCAAATACTACTACTGGAAATTGGTCCATATTATTTGAGGACATTAAAATAAAATCACACTTCCAAGCTTGCATATAATGAAGAGTACCTGTACAGCATACTAAATAAATATTATATGATTGCACATGTCCTATATAATACAAAGAAATCCAACTGAATGTTACTGTGTGAAGCACTAGATTTGAACACTAAATTTATTAATTTGAACTTCTTAAATGGCTTGGGATCAAGGGAATTTAATGTGAAAACTTTAAAGTGAGGAACGTTAAACAGAGACACTGTAATAATGTAATGAATAAATTATTGTCACAAATATTTAGAGTCATCAGTTTGATTTCAATGCGAAAGCTCTGGTGACTGAAACAAGATTATTTCTAATTGAAGTATACTGATAAAATTATTGTGTAACTGAAGGGCCAAATGTAGTACTGTGCTGAGTAAGAATAGTTAAATATATTTTGTACAAAATGAACAAATTTCACAGCCAAATACTGTTTTCTCTCTTTGTGATAATTACTGCAAACAACAATTTAAGAATTACTGAGCTTCTCTTTATTATATAAGGAGAGATATGTTTTTATCTTCTTTTTCCTCTGTGGGGCAGCAATATCTGTATATAGCAGGAGACAAATAATTTTTATGTTTTCAAAAATAGATTGATATATTCCGATATTTCTTTTCATATATGTTCAGTTTCCCTCAAAACTGATTTAATGTATTTAACTGCATACTTCAAAGATATTTTTAGCTCCAGAAACTTATTTCATGATTTTGTTACTATTTTTATCCCATGGAATAGCTCAGTCAGTAATGTGGCTAGTTTTGGTTGGCTGACTAGGGTTAAATTTCTAGCAAGAACAGTAATTCTCTCTTGTCTGCCACATCCAAACTAGTTCTGCAGTTCATTCATCATTCTATCCAGTGGCTAAGAGGATCTCTTTCCTTGAGTGCAGAGCAGCCAGAGCACAAACCTAACCACTCTTTCTATCCCATGCGCAGGTTAACATTTACTGTGTGAAAGCAAATACAGGTTCCCTTTAACTGTAGTTTTAACTGACTTGATGGGACTTGACTTGATTACTCTGTAATAGACAATGTTAATATGTATTTTATTGTGATAATAAGTTGCAGTGCAAGTTACATGCATGTTGTATTTAATTATTTAATTGTAGGTGGGTTCTTTTTATTTTTGAGGTGAGTGTTATGAATGGAAAATAATGGATGTTTGTGCTAATTACTGATAAATAAAACTACACTAGTCATTTTTTAAATTTTTATTGTAAGATGCCCATAACTCTTTGGATATGATTTTGCTCTGTTATTGACAATGTTGATAAGTATTTTGTTATGATAATAAGTTGCAGTCCGAGTGTTATATGCATGCTGTGTTTCGTTATAGCATTGTATCATCAGTTATCACAACAATGGTTGTGGATGTTGTAATATCTTAATGACGCCCTCTGGATTGATTTTATTGTAACTAGGGCTTGGACGTGTTCTATATCTGGTGGCGCCATTGCCAAATGTAGATTTGATGAACAAAAATAAATTGAATTGAACTGAATTGTATTGAATACACGCTTCCATTGTATTGTAGTGTTATTAAATATTATTTAAAATCTAAAAAGAAATATAACATTCATTCACTATATTTGTCTAAAGTGATTTATTGGGCTTCAGAGGGTAACATGTACTTGTTTGTAATTGATTGCACATTTCTAAGGGGTTATTTTGTGTATTTACATAACCACTGAGGGTTTCAAAATTCTAAAAATATTTACAATTTAATCTTAGCTGCTATTTTTTTCTTTATTGTGTTACAAACTGTCAAAATGGGACACATACCTGAAGCCACTAAGAAAAATGCCTTGACTTGTTTAATTAACTCATTCATAAATTACGCACACCTTTTAGCCTCATTTTTTGATAATAATTTGTTATTTTGAAAAATATATGTCAGTACAAAGGCACTGATATCACTTATATTTGTGTGTTCAGCATTTTCAAGTCAATTTCGGAGAGTTTTGAGAAATGCAGTTTTGTGTAACAGAAATTGAAACAACGGCTAACACACTAAGACACAACCCCACAATGCAGCATTTGCACCAGGACATTATGAGACAATGCAGAATTGAGCTTTGAAATTTAAAAACTCCCTGGCTGTGAGAAATTACAAGAAACATTAAATTCTATATGCTAGAGGTTAACAATGATTGCAGCTTCATCTCTCCATCCCCCATACCGCTTTTTGTTGAGTTGTGCAGGCAAAGAGGCAAATTTATTTTCTTTTACTTATCCCTTACTTTGATTTTTTGCAGACATCCTATGGAAAGAACGAAGAATTCTTTTTATTTGCTACCATTATTGATGCCACTATGATAGACAAAAAACTTGGAGATAAACCTCTTTACTTTGAAGTCAGTATTGGTAATGCGGGAAACTCTCTGGATGGCCACAATGAAACATCAAAGGACCTTACTGAATCAGACAATGACGAAAATCTAGGTATGAAAGTATAAAATAAGATCCCTATTCAGCATTTATCTCAAAGACAGTGGATCTGAACTCCATACACAGCACAAATTAAAATGAAGAATATTCAACAGGGAAATTGTTAATTTAGAAATTGAACATAAATAGAGGAAAAACAAGTCTAACAACATTGAATAGAATTTCGACTCTATTCACTGTATATTTAAGGCTTTTACTATGACAGTCTTGCTAAAGTACATGTTACAGAACATAGGTTCATGAGTTGTGGTTTGTTGACAGATTGTGTCAGATCTAGAAGACTGTGATGTCATGAGATTGATCAGTTTTGTGAAATTTGGTACGGTTGTAAATTATAAACATGCCAACAAATACTGATGAAGCTTCTTTTGTATAGAGCTCACAAACATACTGACAGTATGGAAATTAGAGGATAGGTCTCTATCTGATAACTTCATATCAGTGAAAATTTTACACAGAATTAAAGTACAAGTATATATTACATGATTATTAGTCTGTAATTTCCACTACCATTTTTGCATAGCAAGAACTTTTTAAGGAATGCAAATAACATAATTTAATCCCAAAACTTTCTTTTGCTAGAAAATATTATGATATTTCATTAACTATGAAATTACTTGCCCTTCATTTTTAAGAAACATAATGCTATCAGAAACTTATATTCCAACAGAAACAGTAACTACAGACTCCCTGTCATGGCAAAGCACCACATCACCTGCCAAACCAATGACTAATGACCATATGTATTACTTCTTGCCATATTGGGATGACAAGCCTTGCATGCATGTGCGTTCAGTGTGGCCTGACTACAGGAGGCGCATGTACAACTCCAATATCATAGCCAGGATTCTGGACAAATTGGTAAGCAGTATACCCAGACTAAGAATCACAGTTTTAATTAGTAAATCAGAGAAGAGTTTCCTGAAATATTTCGAACTGCAGCACACATTTTCTGATAATTTTTGGCAGCACATGCACTCCAACATAACCATTATGATGCCTATCACTGTAACTAACTGTAACTGCTTAACTGACAAACTAATTATTTTTTTTTTAATTTTCACTTAGTGGGGAGTGGAGTCCAACTGGGTCCACTCATCACGACGGTCACTGATTGGCCTATTGTAGCCTGCCCTGGGTGATTATGATGATGGAGAATTTGGTGGAATGAAGATAGGCAGGGGAAACCAAAATACTCGGAGAAAACCCGCTCCAGTGCCAATTTGTCCACCACAAATCCCACTTGACCAGACCCTGGCATTGAACCCGGGCCGCCGCGGTGGGAAGCCAACGATTAACCACTTGAGCTATGGCTTGGCCGTAACTGAACAAATAACTAGCTAACTAATTTCTCTTTAAAATTAAAATCTCTCTACTTTCTTTGCTCGATAGTGATCCATCTCTGATTTTCAAAAGTTTGACTACTTTTCATTCGTATTTAGTACCAAGTAACTCGGAGGTAGCTCGAGGACTAACTGTGAATAGCCTTCGCTGCTCCTCATGTAGCCTCGAGCGGACAATACAGAAAACGGCCACGTAATAAGCACCCTTGTTGCCTGGCGCTGTGTTGCTAGCAACGCTAGCGGTAGTAACCGCTGTTACTACCGTCGTCTCTCGCAATCCTGGTTACCCGCGCTGCCTAGCAACCCGCGGTACCCTTGGTGACGTCATAACTGTTGACTCGCGTTGCATAGCGACCAGGATGCTAGGACTCAGCTAACTTCGGCTCACTTCGGCTTCGCTCGGCGCATCACGGCTGGCGGGGGGGGGCGTCATCCATAGCTCAACATGTCACAATATGTTATGTAACTGAAGGGAAAATAAAATGGTTTCTTCCATATCAGGTGGGAAAGGGAGAGTGATAGAGAAGGTGATAAGCCACAGGTCACAGTGCATTCTCATTAGCCACCTCCCTTATAAGTCTAATTGCTACTCAGGATTGTTTCAATAGGAGGAACAGCACCAGTGATTCTGTAAACACAACTGTAGAAACCCAGTGGGTATTCATTAAAAGAAATAACTGGAATACAAAATGTACATAATTAGCTCTTAGTGTTACAATTGTAAATGCTTATTTGTTTGTAATTTCTCTTTTCTTATACAGTTAGCAAACAGCAAAAAAAAAAAAATGTAAATGATAAGAATAATAATGAAAAAGTTCAAATGGTTTATACTATGTTGGAGGGAGGTGGCAGTTGATCTGTAGAAACAACCTATTGAATACTCTAGAGGTAAGAACTGCAGATTAAATTGAAAATAAAATTTGAAACTCATAAGATAAACAATACAAAAGAATGCATGTGATACTATCAGTGATTTGGTTGGTAAAGTTGAGAAGATAGCAAGAAAACCATGGGTTACACAGGATATGATGAGTAAAATGGAAGAGCAGAGGAAATGGAAGAATGTCAACAATGAAGAAGGCAGGAGGAAATACAGGAGACTGAAGAATGAATTGAAAAGAGCCACGGACAGGGCCAAAAAGAGAAGATATGTAATGAGATTATAGAATTTCAAAGAACAGGACCTATCATTTGATGTACATGAAGACAAAAGAACTAGGATGGAAAGAGAATCATGGGATTCAAAATATTGGCATCGAAACCTCCCAAGGGAATAGAATAGTATATCAGAGGCAAGTGCTGAAAATTTGGGAACATTATATTACAGAACTATATGATCGACCTAATCGGCCAGAAACCTTAGAAATTGAACCGGAAGAAGGAGTAGATACAGATGATAAAGGACCATATATTTTACAAAGTAAGGTGGAAAAAGCTATCAAGGAAATGAGGAAGGGAAAGGCTACAGGAGATGATGATGTACCTGGAGATGTGCTCAAGTTACTGGGAGAAGGTGGTTTGAAAACACTGACAAAACTAATGAACACCATATATGAAAGTGGAGAGTGGCCCAAGGACTTTACAGAAGTTACAATGATTGCCTTAAAGAAAAAGACAAAAGCTACAAAATGCAGCGACCATCGCACAATAAGCCTTATTGCACATACAGCAAAGATA